>NW_009195097.1:393-662 GCF_000690835.1 Fulmarus glacialis | reverse complement strand
AACAGGTAGGGGCTGAGGATGTCCCCCCCAAACCTGCCACCCCTTCCACCCCCATGCGTGGCTTGTCCCCCACTCCTGCCGGGGTCGGAGCTGCATCCCTGTCCCACGGCGTGCTCCAGCTCCCGGCCCCGTCTCGCTCGCCCTCCGCGAGCGGGGCCAGGTCTCCATGTGTGTGGGAATGCGGATGTGTTCATTCTCCATCTCTTCCTGCAGCTGGTCGGAGGTGTGGGGCGAGCAGGGCTACATCCGCCTGCTGAAGGGTGACGACA
>NW_009195097.1:0-368 GCF_000690835.1 Fulmarus glacialis | reverse complement strand
GCGGGTGGGAGGGGTGGGGGGAGCGGGCCTACATCCGCCTGCTGAAGGTTGCCGACAACCAGTGCGGGGTGGCCAACCAGGCCAGCTTTGCCACACTGTGAGCCAGGGCTGCGGGGGGGAGAGGACATCCCTCCCTCCCCGGGCATCTCTCCCTGCCCTCGCTGCGGATCCACCGGCTGTTTCCTTCTAGAAAGGGGCTTTTGTTTGTGTGCAGTGAGAAGCAATTAAAAGTGGCACGGCTAATTGCTCTGCGCCTGCAAATGGCCAGGCAGGGTTAGGTGGCCAAGGCATGGCTGATACAGCTGGTCCTTTTACCGGTGGGAAAGGCAAAGCTCCCTCCGCACGATGCTCGGCGAGAGGCTCTTTCT
>NW_009195096.1:0-4111 GCF_000690835.1 Fulmarus glacialis | reverse complement strand
TCCAGTTTAGAGAGAAGGATGTTGTGGAAACATGTCAAAGGCCTTACAGAATTCCAGATAGATGACATCCGCAGCTCTTCCCTTGCCCACTGATCTAGTCACTCCATCATAGGCTGGTCAGGCAAGACCTGCCATTCATGAAGCCATACTGGCTGTTTCGAATCACCTCCCTCTCCTCCATGTGCCTTAGCATAGCTTCCAGGAAGATCTGTTCCATGATCTTCCCAGGCACAGAGGTGAGGCTGACAGGTCGATAGTTCCCAGGGTCTTCCTTTCTACCCTTTTTAAAAATGGGTCCAATGTTTCCCTTCTTCCAGTCACCAGGGAGTTCACCTGACTGCCATGACTTTTCAAATATCATGGAGAGTGGCTTGGCAACTATATCAGCCAATTCCTTCAGGACTCTGGGATGCATCTCATCAGGTCCCATAGACTTATGTATGTTCAGGTTCCTTAGGTGGTCACGAACCTGATCTTTTCTTACAGTGAGAGGGACTTTGCTCCCCCAGTCCCTGTCTTGTGGTCCATCCACTCGAGAGGTGTGGGAAGAAAGGTTGCCATTAAAGACTGAGGCAAAAAAGCTGTTGAGTACCTCAGCCTTCTCCTCATCCATTGTTACCAGTTTGCCAGTCATGTTCATCAGGAGCAGTACACTTTCTTTGACCTTCCTTTTCTGGCTGACGTACCTGTAGAAGCCCTTACTGTTCTTTGTGTCCCTTGCCAAGTTCAGCTCCATCCGCAGCTTGGCCTTCCTTCCCCATCCCTACACAACAGTTATACACTGGAGAACTCCCAACACTGTCATACCGTGTCCTTCTCCTTGCTGTGGAAGTAGGTCCTTGGAGGATGTTCTTCCTTCCTCCTTTTCTTGCCATGTCTATATCTGTGAATTCTCCCATAACCTCAGCTCAGGCTTTCAAGATCATTTATGCGACCTTAGCAGCTGTTCTACAAAATGGATTAAAAATTCCCTCGCTTAAATTCTAGAACTAAAAGAGTACATATGGCTAATACCAGGGAAGTACCTATAGACAATAAAGGTGATTTGTTTAATTTGCATAAATAAGATCATAGAGCCAATAGTCACTACTGACTAAGAAAACAAATGCTGTCACCAATGTGTCCTGTCTGTGATTACAAATTCAAGATTTGATCTCAGTCTGAGCTGGTTAAAACTGTTACCCAATCAGTACAACACGTGCAGATTGCTCATGGGACGTCTCTGTTGCAAAAGTCATGTAGGGGCCTTTTGACTATGTTTAGGAGGTAAGGAGATCTTGTTTATAGTTAGGTCCAACCTTTTAAATTTAATATGGGATCTGACAATCAATTCAATACGAATTGTTGAGAATTTTATTTTATTTTGGACCAAAAACTGAGAGAAAGCTAACAGCTTCCCAGTGAACCAGTTGGCTTCAATAGCATCTTTTGTGCTTCTGACTGTTGCTGGTGTCATGGTTCTTACATATTTTCTTTCTTACACTTTGTGTTTCAGTGAATGACAGTGAATGACAGTTCTGCTCTCTGAATTTTTTATAATTAATAAGACCTCCATGGAAGTCATATAACTGGTATACATCTGTCTGGAGAAAAGGTTAATACATGTAATATAAAGATTAATGGCCCAATTAATTATGTCCTTTGTGAAACTGTTCAAGGAAGCTTAACAGGGAGATTAGTTTAATTTCACAGAGATCCAACAGGAAACATGAATCTCAGAGGTCTTACTTTTTTAGCTAGCTGAGAAAGCACTATATGGGTTAAAATCCTGCCATGCAGTGTAAGAATTGGAAACACTGCCTGACTAGGTAAACTAGTCAGAAACCCATCCTGTTTATAGGATTCACATCATCAGCCTTGTAGTGAAAGGTTTTTGTTCTATTCAGACCTACAGCTCCTGATCCTCAATCTTCAGTATCAGCACTAAGACGATTGATGCAAATCCTTGCTGTGTATGTTGGTATATTTTGCTGATAACAAACACACTCAGAGTGTGCTAGTCATTTATTTCCATTGCACGTCCTTTTTGTATGTCTGTTGCCCTTCCTCTGTGAATGCCTTTTGCTTTCCTGATAACTATGGTGCCTATTCTCCTGTTGCAAATCTTCAGGTTGACTTGACTAAACTGAAGTACTAGTGCACTTCCTATAATACTAGCCATTATTTTGTCTCCTCCATTGCCCTCTCTTCCTGTTAACTGTATTCTTTGTGTAGCGTTAATATTTTTCTAGATTAATCGAGCAGTTACACTTTGCTGTGGTGCTGTTTGAGAGAAGGCTTTTGATGTGAGTGATCTCTGTGTATGAATTATTTAAGAGAATTTCACTTGTTTACTTTACCAGCATGATTTGTAATAATGCTGCCTTTAACAGGGATCTCGCTTTTGCTACCTGAGTTGGTTTTGCTATGCTTTAATTTAATCAATGCAAACTAAGCAATAAAGGCAGAATGTCGTATCTTATTTGAAAGTAAGTCCTTAATACAAAGTATGTGAATCTTTTAGGTATTAAGAACAAATGAACTCCCAGTTTTGTTTTTTGGTTGAGTAATCAGATAAAACAAATTTGGCTTCTACTTTTCCCAGGAATAATATTTACAAAGTAGTATAAATAGTACCTATGGGACAAATTTTCCCTTGTGAGAGCCACTTTTTTAGAGAAAAATTGCCAAATTGAATTTATATTCTGCCTGTAAATATTTTAAATCTGAAAAGCAACAGTTAAGAATGTAACTCCACCATGAGTCTAGAATAGGCCTCTCCCTCTTTTTGAGGTATCCTGAAAATGGATATTTTAATTGTTTCAACATTATGTTCAGCTTGTTATTTTTCCCTAGACATGTGGGTTCTTCTCAGCAAAGCAAAGAAATTTTTAATAAATAGAAAAGCAACATAGTGAAATCAGAAGATTTGGAGAGGAGTTTCAAGGAAGGTATAAAGGAAAAAGGAAACAAAATGTCTGAAAAAGATGAATATGAAGGAAACAAGGAACATGAAGACACATGTTCACAATAGACTTGAGTCAAATTCTGCTGTGAGTTTACTGCAGCAAAGAAAAATTGAATGGCTTCCAACCATTCTCTTCTTCCTGGTGCTAAAGTGAAATGACTTACAGTCAGCCTGCTGGAGGACTATGGCTTATGACTTAACCTTATCCGAGACTAGGAATAGCCTGTTTTTTCTATTGTATCATTGCATTGCCTGCCATATGCATTTCAAGGACTTGGGGATCAGACTGAAACAGACTATGTAACAAGTGGGATGGAATCTTTTAAATCAGTAGAAATATTATGTGCCTGTCCCTCCGACTCAACATGGAATGATGTTAAATTTCACTGAATTGGCATTTACATGGAAATAAATTCTTTACATTATTCACCCAGACTGTACTAATAAGCATCTGCTTAGAGATAAGAGTTTCAATTTTAAAAGCCAAGCATGTGAAGCTCCAGGTATTGATATTAAGACATACAGTCTTATTGTTATTCAGTCTAGGCTCTCTACTCAAGATATGTCACTGCTGTGCTTACTGCAATATTTCATACTAAAACTTACGTGTAATTGCCACAGCATAGCTGCATGGCTCCTGCATTCATTCTGGGAAGAAAAAAAGTACTGAGGAGAGTGAAAGAAGTATAGAAATAGAAGAGGCAGAGTGAAATATCAGTGAGTGTGGTCTAGTTTGTCTTTTTTCCTTTCAGTACTTCCTTTCTTAGATCACAATTTTGCTAGTAGATAATAATTTTCTGTGAGACAATTGTCTCTAAAATCATTAGCTCCCCACTCTAACTTCATATCCTTTTGCTGAGCAAGACAGGAGGAAAAAAAAAAAAAAGAGATTTCCTTATGTTCATGGAAGTTTATTCTTTGCATATCTTTTCATATGAATGATTGAGACTTTGTGGAACACCTGCCTTGAATGTAGAGGCTCTAGCTTAGTAGGACACCTGAGTGTGTGCTTAATTGCATACAGGTAAGCTATTCCTGAAGCCTTGAATTTATGGGCCTGAAAGCACATGTTCTACCACTTGAGCAAAAGAACTAACTTGATCAGCTGTCACTAATTAATCCATCTCTGAGAAAACAAAGGCAGGGATTGGGAGAATGAAGAGC
>NW_009195095.1:2563-2909 GCF_000690835.1 Fulmarus glacialis | reverse complement strand
AGGGCTTGGACCGGGCTCTCCCTCCCCGGGTGTGCAAAGGCGGCGCGCAGCCCTCTCCTTCCTATCTGCTTAGGCTGCAGGTTTTTAGGACGAGCCGGGTCTGGCGCACGTAAAGAAGGTCCTTTTTAACCTCGCGTTGGCACGAGGAGCTTTGCAAGAGTCGGAACTCGCGCCCGTTCCCACCCTGCTGCTGTCAGCCCGAAATCGGAGTCTTTTCCCTCAATTCGAGGTCTCTTGTGTTTGCTTTCCACGTGACACGTTGGGATGCGTTCGGCTACAAGCCGCGCTCGGGGACCACGCGTCCCCGGCCTGCGGGTGACGGCCCCACGACCACCCAGAGGCCCAG
>NW_009195095.1:2213-2503 GCF_000690835.1 Fulmarus glacialis | reverse complement strand
TTGCATTGGCTCTTTGTTCTCTGTGCCCCTGCTCCCCCATCGCCCCCCAAAAAGGAGCAGGGAAAAAAAGAAGAAAAAAAAAAAAAAAGAAAGGGGGGGGGGAAAAAAAAAAAAAAAAAAAAAGGGCGCAGCGCTGTTCCTTTGGGGGGGCCAAATCCCAGCCAGCGCCGACCCTGAGCAGGAACCGACCTCGGGTCTGGACCAAGCAGGAGGAGGAAATTCCAGCCCCTCCGAGCTATTTGCCTCCGCAGGAAGATGCTGAAGGTGCCCAGAAAGACGTTGGTAAGAAA
>NW_009195095.1:472-2123 GCF_000690835.1 Fulmarus glacialis | reverse complement strand
CCCGCAAGCCCAGATGGCAGCCTCGGCCTCGCTTGAGCACACGGACAGAAACCCTGACAGGACCCGGACAAGCAGGACCCTGCTGAGGGATGGACGTGGGTCCTGGAGGTCCAACCAACCTTCCAGGAGGGGCGGGAGCATCCCAACCTCCCACGGGAGCGGGAGCAAAGCCGGCAGGGATGCAGAGTCAGGAGCAGGGACGCTCTCCGGACCGCGGTGGCTTTGCTGGTCCCCTTGACTGCAGGGCCACCGGCCTCACGGAAAAACCATTTCCCAGGGCGCAGAGACCCGGGACAGCTGGCGAGGGAGGGGATTACTCATCTCCACGGGGTTTGCAGCTCCCGGAGGAGGAAGGCTCCTTTCCCTCCCCTGCCCCAGCCTCCCCTCCCACCAGGGATGGATTTTTGCCTTGCAGAGGCCAGCTGGGACCTCGCTGAGTCAGGCAGGCAGGATGCGGCCGGTTCCCATGGCTTTGGCACGGAGGGAGCCGGCGGAGCATCGCTGTCGAACAGAGCTCTGCTGAGATGGGCGAGGGGCTGCAACGTGTAGGAGCCCGCGCTGGGTCTTTCTCAGCTTTCAGCTCCAAGCTGACGGGAATATCCACGTCTAGTGAGAATTACGACGGGGATGGGAGGCTGGACAAGCCGCTCGGTTGCAGGCACTGCGCTGAAGTCGGGGACACGGAGCTCACCCTGAGCATCACCACCCTCGGGGTGCTGCGGGGAGCCCGACAGCTCCCTGTTGGTGCCCACCCATCCCCTCCCCACAAGGGACAAGGACACGGGGCAGAGAGGGGGCACATGCTGCCAGCAAACCCTCGCCCCGCTCCAGCCTAGCGGGGGGCAATTAACAGGAGCCAAACGAGGCTCCTGACTCACCCTTATTGCCCCAAGAAGAGCCTAAAGCACCGGGCATGGGGGCCAGAGAAAGCCCCGTTGCTCCGCAGCTCAGCAAAAGGACCTCGGCTGCATCCCGCACACCTCGGGCACCTCCTTAATTGAGGTGACAAGGACTCGGCTTTCTCACCCACTCCAAAAAAGCATCGCGGGATTCGGGTCAGGCGAGGGCTGATCCCTCCCACGGCTGGAAGAAGCTGGTGGGACCTTCCCGGGATGCTCAGGGCTCGCACCCGCCGGCCCCGGAGGAGATGCTGGCCCCGAGCGGCGAGAGCCGGCATGGTGCAGATGAAAGCGCCCGAGGGCGTTTCGGAGCGATGGACAAGACAAAGGGGGAGGACGAGCAGACACAAACCTGCCTCGGCTGCGCTGGGGCTGGAGTGAGGACGGGGAAGGTGCGCGCTCAGATCCAAGCTCTGCCCCAGATTTATGGAATGACCTGGGGCAACTGCTTTCATCTCGCTCCGTCTCTGCAAAACTGGGTTAAACGCTCCCCTCTTTTCTCCTTGTTTGTTTAGACGGCGAGCGGGCTGGAGCGTGGGCTGTCGCCCGGGTCCTCGTAGGGCTGGTGCCAAGGCTGAGCCACTCCAGGTCCCATTTGACCCGGTAGCCACCAGGCTCGGGCATCCCAACACACCACTCACTGCACAACTCTGGGAACATCCTAAAAAAAGCCCCGTTTCCTCTAGAAGAGGGTAGAAATACAGAATGGATTCTAACCCTGGCTTTTCAGCAGGGGGGAGGAAATCTGGGCA
>NW_009195095.1:0-261 GCF_000690835.1 Fulmarus glacialis | reverse complement strand
CCAGCCGTGCTTCGCCCATCCCCATCTCCCAGCGCAGGGACCCGTCCCACCACCCAGATATGGATGGGGCGGGTGGAGAGCGGCCAGGCCGGACCCCGACGCCCCGCTGGGATTTGTCAGGACTAGAGGAAAGTGCAGCCCGTCTCACCCCGCACCCCCCCGCAGCCTGGGCAGGGGACCCGGCCGATTAGCGCAGGCACTGGAGGGGAGAGAGGAGGCAAAAAAAGGAACCCGAACCAAAACCACACACTGCTGGTTTCT
>NW_009195094.1:6216-7949 GCF_000690835.1 Fulmarus glacialis | reverse complement strand
GATGCACGAGGTTTTCCCGCCACCCCCCAACAAAGCCTAGCTGCTCTTTTCCTGCCGCGCATGCCCCTGGTAGGGTGTGCCCCCGACCCGGGGCGTGGGCCTAAAGCACCCCGGTATCGGTGGGAAGCGGCATGATTGCCTGTGCAAGTGCCCAGGCTGAGGTTTAATGGTGTTCCAGGCCCATGTTGTCACTGATGTCACCTGTGACTGCGTAGGGGGTAATAAATGTGAAAGGCCCCATGGGGAGCCCCGGAGCGTCAGGCGGGGGTGGGCCGAGAGAGGGTCGCACAGCACGATTGTGGTCCGGGTGCAGCGTGCCGGGAAGGACGGCACTGGAAATCGCATTTCCAAACAAAGCCCGACTCCCTTCTGTCGCTGCAGCTAGCAACCTGCAGCTCTCACCGATGATCTACTGCTCTACTGCTTTTCTGCTCTTACCGTTTATCTACCAGTTTTGGGATGTTTGAAATTAGATGCCAAACCTGTGGCTGCACACATAGATGCCCAAGTGTCCTAGGCCAGCAGCTATTGCGCATGCCCAGAGTAACCGTGCGCTCCGTGCACAGGGACCCTGTTGCGACAGGGATGCCCCGAACCTGTGTTGGTGCCACCAAGCATGGCCCCGCTGGGAGCACAAAGCCTTGCCACATCAGGACCTGCAGGGTCTGCCAGGAGGGAAAAGGGGCACGCGCTCTCTGCGAGCATTGCCCTTCCACGCCTGCGCGATGGGAGGGATTCGCTGTCGGAGCGGGCTCGGCAGCACTCGCGCTGCTCTCCTGGTGTACTGAGCATGTGGATCACAGGTTTTGGGCCAGGTGAGCAGGGATAGACAGGAGAGATGGTTGTCCTGGTGCTGTAGCTGTTCTAGACACTTTAATCCCACCATTGATCACGAGGAGGGTGGCCGGCAGCATGGGATCTGCTTGACTTGTGGTTTTGAACCTCTTCCAACCTCGTGGAAGCTCTCTGCCGCTCATGTCCATTCCCAGAGGTCCTGCTCGCAGCACGTGTGCCTGGTCCCTTTTCTTTCTCCAAGGCAGTTTCTAATCCGTGTCTCTGGTAGTTCTGGCAGTTACTGATGTGGAGGCATCCCCAGGAAGCCCCCATCAGTTTTAAATGTCTACTGGCCTCGTGCAGCGATGTGTTTTTGAGCATTGGTTTGAGGCTCCTTGCTATGTCTTACCTTTCACGGGAAAGAAGAGCAGCTGGTAAAAACTTTGGTTTCCTGTAACTGAAGATTTATGAGGTCTGTGCAGTCTATATGCATTGGGGAGATTATGCTGTGGGTCAACAGTAATGCTGCGTGTCTAGTTTTTGTTAAGCGCATGGTGCCGGGGTGCTGTTTCGGGTAAGCAGTTTTTTGGCCCGCCCCGCCGCAAGGTCGGGCTCCTCGCCAGGGCGCGAGGAGAAGAGGCAAGCGAGGGACCCGCCGGCGGGGTCGCTCAGCGGGCAGTAACGTAGGCTCGGGTGCTTGTTGCTGAGAGGGTGGGTTGGGTGCGATGAGGCGCTGCATCTGCCTCTGGATGGGAAGATGAAGGTGTGGATGGATGTCGAGAGGAGAGAGGAGAAGGTGCAAATGATTTCATATGTTGTGGTGGCAGGCTTTCCCCGGTACAGTTCTGGTAGCCCTCAGAGCTCTCCACCCCAATTTCTGCTATCTTCCCACCCAGGCAGAGCTGGGAAGGTGAGCACTGTCTCACCTGAGCCGCCGGTGGGATCTGGAGGCTCTCGGG
>NW_009195094.1:325-5683 GCF_000690835.1 Fulmarus glacialis | reverse complement strand
CGCCGGTGGGAGCCGGAGGCCCCCGGGGTCCCTCAGGGCCCTCCCACCACCTCTCCCACCCGTTGCGCCTGGCAGGCGGGTTCAAGCTGTGCCAATGCAGTGGCTCTTTCCACCCAGGGTCAAGTTACATAGCTGCGTGCTCGCCCATAAAACATTCAGCACAGGTAACGTGCCTGCGTGGCCACGTAACTCACTGGCGCAGCAGAGATGATGTACGGTTATGCAGGGATGGTGCAGGACCGCCACCAGCAGCCACAACCCTGATTTATCGGCATGGGCTGAAGTGCTGGACTCCCAGCTACAGGGACTTTCCCGGTGCTGCCGCAGGCTGCGAGAGGCACCTCTTGCGTGCCCCTTCCAGAGAGCGACTTGCCCCGTCCCTGCGTGGGGCTTGTGCAGCCATACTGAAGGAAATGATTGTAACGTCCGGGCTTTTTTGGTGCTGGGCAGCGCCGCCTCCAGGGGGTTATGGAGCAGGGGTGGGAAGGGGGAGCAGAGATTTGAGGCAGGAGGAGAGCAGTGGGTTTGTCCCCAGGTGGCAAGGAAGGACTGGGGCCAGCTCCGCCTGGGCTCCCGGTGGTCAGCGTCCTGCCGGCTGGAGGGTCCCCTCTGCATGGCTCCGTCTCAGGCTCTGCAGTCAGCGGGAGTTACTGGCTCATCTCAGCACTGAGCTTAGTGTGGGTATACAGCCTGTGCATCCGAGGTGGTTCACCCGCACCCAGCTCCACTCACACCGAGCACTGGGGATGTCGTAGCCCGTGCCTGGGCGGATATGCATTACGTGACTTATCCGATGGAGACAGTATGAAGGAAAAAGAGAGTCTCACTTTTAAATGCCGTCTGATCCTTCCTCTCTCATTTTCCTCCCCTTCCATTGGCGCAGTTTCATTTTGCTCCCGTGTCTAGCCAGGCAAGCCCGCTTGAGCAGGGGTCTGCCATCCACTCTGCCGTGACAGGCCAAGGGGTCACACCCCGCTCGTCCGCAGGTCCCCCCTGCCGAGGGGGATGGGAAGCGGGGGTGACCGTAGGAGATGATGGGAGAGTTGAGCTGTGCCTGTTGCTTGGCCCCAACTTGTCTCTGTAAGCCAGAGGTGTTTTTCTGGGCACAGTCTTGCTGCTAAGAAAAGGCCTTGTCTGCTTTTCAGCCTCTTTCGTCTCAAAGTTGCTGAGAGTAGACTAACAGGTTGCGTCTCCTCCGCCTTATGTGCCGTGCGCCATTCCAGCATTTCTAATGTTGTCGGGAAATCTTCGAAGAAAATGGATGTGACCCGGCAGTGAAGGAATGGGAGCTTGTAAGTCCTGTGGACAGCCCCAAGGCACTCTCACTGCCCCTTATTTTGCTTGCTTTAGTAGCAGAAATGTTGTCCAGAGCTTTCCCCGAGGTGCTTTCACCTAGAAACCTAGTTAGTGTATTTCAATTATTGAGTCAAGACAATTATAAGCTCTCCTAATAAAGCTTTTAGCAGTCTTGACTCAGTGTAACGTCCCTCCAGAGGACCGGAGGTCACTGTGGGTCAGGGCAGAGTCAATAAGGGAGTTTTATTGCGCATGAATCCCCATAGCAGGTTGCTCTCTGGTGCAGACGTGGCGGGCAGGCGAGAGGGACCCAAAAAGGCCGTGGCGGCGTTTGCCGAAAGCACTGCTGTGTCCGAGCATCCATCCTGTTTCCCATGAAACGACCCACTCTGCCCTGCCAAGTCTCCCCAAAAATAAGGGATAGAGGAAGAATAGAATAAGAAATAGTAAGAAACGAGGAACCGGCTTTGTAGCAGTTTCTAAATGGAGGAAATCAATGTGCGGGGGGTTCACCGTTTCATGCTTCTCGCAGGGCACTCCAAGAGACGCGACCGTCCGCTCATGCACAGAGCCGAGAAGGGTCCCTGTCCCCCCCGCGGGACTCCCTCCCACCAGGTCGTTGTGGTGGGCACGAGGGAGAGAGCAGTAGCTTGGGTGAACCTAGCGCGGGTAAATGCGAACAGATGAATAGCTCTTTCTTTGCAGAGGGAAATGTACGTTTCCTTTGCCAAGGTATTTTTTGTTTCTTGAAAAAAGAACCCGTCTCCTGCTGTAAAGGGGAGGGGGAAGAGAGCAGAGTTTATTTTAAGGTACATCTGGATTTCATCAGCAGCAAATGCCATGAACTCTGAGAGCGAGGCGAGGAGCCCCTGGCCTCCCTGTTTTCCTTCCCCTCTCCCCCTCACCTTTCCCTGGTGCAGCCCTGGAGGTCCCGGAGGGTTTAGGGGACCGCGGGGGCCCTGCAAAGCCTCACTGAGAGAGCAGATGGAGTCCTTAAAGGAAGCATTGCGTGTTGCTGGAGTCAGGTCAGGGAGTAAAACAGTCCACCCTGCCATCAGAGACCGACCTCAGCCCCGGCATGGCAGAGAGCTCGGTGCGCGGGGATGCAGGGGGTGAGAGCCCACCGCTGCCGTGGGAAGAAGGGCCACAAGTGCGGCTCACTCCTGGAGCGAGCAAATCAAGGTGTGTGTTGAGCGGGCAGGTGTCTGAGCAGGGCTGGCAAGTCGCCTTTGTTCCGGCTCATCTGAGAATCAAGAGAGCACGTCTCTCTTGGGAAAGCGGGCCTTTGGTGCAGGGTCGTAGGACACAGGGAGCTTTCAAAGAGGAAAGCACCCGGTCTCGGCAGGACCTGCCTTTGAACCAAAGGTCTCAGGGGATAGGACCTCTGAGCTCTCCCGCCCTCCTCAGGGCTGTCACACGTCGCATTTTTGGGATCTGGCATCTGCTGCGACAGCAGAAGCCCGAGGAGCGATCCTGTCCGGCGTGGACGGGGAGCTTGGCGTGGATGAGTTGCATTCGTGTGCCACGGTGCCCATCTTTTGGGAAGTTCTGCAAGGCATCGCTCTGAGCAGTCACTTAGACGTCAGTCTGTGGGTATTCTAGCTTTGCTGTGAACGATTGGCAGCCTTTTTGCTAGAGGAGCCAAATCTCTCAATAGGGCATAGACTGAGCCCTGCAGGTCACTAATCCTTTCCTTTCCCCTCTTTGCGCTCTCAAGCCAAGAACCCCTGCCTCGAAATCCCGAGCAGTAATAATTTCCTAGAGCTCTCGGATCTTGCTGCTCACAGAGCTCTAGCAAAGCCACTCGTTATCGCTGCAAGGGTGAGCGGTCCCCCGAGACAGCCGAGCAGGGAACAGAGACAGGCCAAATGGGCAGGGTCGGAGGCACTGGCTAACCGGCGTGATGGATGGGATGGGACAAAACCCATCTCTGTCGGCACCCGGCGCTGCTGGCCGGCAGCAGCCTGCAGCGTGACGATGTTTTGGGCTTAGCCGGACTCGCTTGGGCTTGGGTTTCCCCCTCTCTATCTGTGTCTAAGAAGGGCCGAAGTCTGGCAGCGGCCGCAGGCAGGGGAAGCTGCGCCCCACGCCACAGCTGTAAAGGTTCTTCGGTGATGACCCCTGCCTTCAGGCCAGAGCTCGTCTGCTGGACTCGAGGCGGGTGAGTGGGAAAGTCTGTGTCTCAGGTTCAATAACCGGATTAGTGAAAAAGAGTAATCTGGATTATGACGTGGCTGGTAGAAAGGGTAAAACGCAGAGATGCACATACCAGCCCCGCAGCTCAGCCTCCTCGGGACCCCAAGCGGGTCGCCACACTGCTCTGCCCTGCTGCACGGTCTCAGCAGCGAGGGCGATGGCGTCACCCCCAGCTGCTCATCACTTTGTCCTGTCCATAGGCGCTCGCAGTCTGGTGAATGGCAGACGAGCTGGGAAGAAATCCCGTGTAAACTAGGGCAAAATACAGCGAGCCCAGCAAGGTCACATTGTGGTCCGTATTGCGTTCGAGAAGCTGCGGCCCCGACACTCCTGGTCTGTGTCCAGCACCTGCCCGGCAAGCGGCATGGGCGAGAGCCGGGCTGGGGGGATTTTGGAGTGGCACTACCCCAGTGAAAGGAGAGGGAGGTCTTGGTCCCCACGCGTGGCTCTCGCTCCCTGGCACTGCAACGGTGCGGGTTGCTGCCAGGCTCCCTGCACGGACGCGTCCCCGATTATCTGCTCGAATGCCAAGCAGATGGGCTCGAGTGAAAACCTGGGATGCAAAGTCCCCTTGCTCAGCAAGAAGGTCCCAATGCGGGTCCTGGTGATGCTCAGCGGGAGGGCAGGGGTTTCCATTAATCTGTGCATAGCCCAAGGGAAAAGCTGTATACTTCAGATGGAGGCACGGAAATGTGTTTTCTTTTACAGGGGAGCCATTTTCCAGGCAGATTGGTCTCTTTGTAGTTCCCAAAGTAAAACAGTCTCCCAAAAGATCAGTCGAGGCTGTCTTCAGAGGAAGGTAGTGTGGTGTGGGAAGGATAGCCCCGAGGTTACCGCACTTCTGAAAGGCAGCAGGTCAGCCAAATGGAGCAGAAGGCACTTCTGGAGGGTACGCAGCATATTAATTTGGGTACACAAGCAAGTCAACACCAGTCTTGTCTCAGCCCGCTTGCAAAGCAGTGTCACGCAGTAGGTGTCTGGAAGGATACCGTACCTGGAGAGGGACAGATCATCTGTCAAATCCGTACATATTTTGTCAGCAAGGCTAGCTCCTCGCAGGGCTGGAGGCTTCCAAGTCGCCAGGCACGTGCAGTGCCGCATCTCGGCGCCTTTTCCGCGCATCCGAAATCAGCAAGGCTCTGTCCGTGCGGAAGCAGACGGGGAGGCATCCGGGTGCCCTGAGGACCGACAGGCTTCGCGAGAGCTGGGTCCGTGCCACGCCAGCACACCGGCCCTTTGGGGGACGGCCACGCCCGAGATGCTGTGGTCAGATTTTCCCCTATGTGTAGGTGAACAGAAGCAAGGCAGAAGTTGTCGGCCAGGCAGCGTGTCTGTGTGCGTTTTGAATGGATCCAAGGGTAACAGGTTTCATCCGTGCCTGGGAAAAAAGGGAGATAGCCAGGACCGCAAAGCATCGCTAGGTCCGCCGCCGGTCTCTCAAGTTCTCCCGACCAGTGACGAGGGAACCTCCTCCTTTCCAGCAGTTTCTTGCAGCACTGCAGCTGCCGCACGCGTTGTTGCTCAGGGCTGCGCTTTGTGGCAGTACGGCTTTGAGTCGGGAAGGTAAATGTCTCCTTGGGCACGTGTTCCCATCGTAAGGGAATGGCATCATGGGCGGCTCGCTCGGCGACCGGCAGGTCAGCGGTAACTGCGGGGTCGCGATCGCTCCCACTCATTCTGCAGATGGCACTAGCTACTCGCGGGGTCGAAGGACAGTGACGGTGCCCGGTCTCACGCTTATGGCAGACAGGATCCGCTCCCAGCCATCCTTCGCTAAGGACTAGCAACTGTACCTCGCTGACGAGCATGTGTTTTGCAAGAGGCACGGAGACTTCCTAGCGGGAGGAGTGTCTCAGGGGGTGACAT
>NW_009195094.1:0-289 GCF_000690835.1 Fulmarus glacialis | reverse complement strand
GTGTAATGCAGCAGCCACGTCCCTCTCCTGTGTCTGCAGCCCCTTTTATGTAGCAATAAATGTACTGGAGCATTTACAGAATCCATATAGTATCTGTGTTTCATGTGAGCATGGATGATTTTAAGTATCATCGGTTTCCTATGCGTCGGCTGAAGTATGTGTCCCTCCAGGCTCTGCTCATACTGTCCTTTTTAAAAACCAGAGCCCTCAGAGAGCGTCTTCCTCCACCGGGAGTCAGCAGAATCTCATTCGTGGGCCTTATATATATATATACACATATATAAAGTAT
>NW_009195093.1:321-3018 GCF_000690835.1 Fulmarus glacialis | reverse complement strand
CACACACACACACATATATATATTTAAAAATATTTGATAAAATATTTTGAAACCTAGAAAAGAATCTGTCAATATGAAACTTAGAAATACAGGCATTGACTGTTTCCGTAATACGGTCTTTTCAGCTGAAGTAACTGGAACAGCAGTGATCTTGAAGCCTAGACATTATAGGACAGCTTAACTGAAAGGACTTCCTGTTTTAATACTTTTTTAAAGCTGTTAGTATTATTGTGGTGAGACCTGGTCTCTGACTTCTTTAGGGTAATGCTACATAAACAGAGTTAAAAAAAAAACCAAAACAACAGAAGATGTGATCATCATCCTTCTCCTTTAGAGCCTATAAATATATTCTCTCTGTTCTATACCTGCTGCTTTTCAAGCATCACATCAGGAATTTTTTTCACACCACACTTTACCTAAACACTTCTGCAACATCTAGTTTGTCTGAATGAGACTTTCAAAGCTAGTGTACTAAGAAATCTAGTCCTGTAAAGATACACATATTTACTAAATCTAATTACTATGAATTATTATGAATAGCTCCATTGACTGATCATGGAAATCTGCAGAACTGGGACTACGGATTGCAAGTTTATGAGTGCCTTCAGCTCTGCAGTGCAGCACTTAGCCCGGTGATGCATAGTCCTTGTAAAGGACTCTAAACAGAAGAATGTGTTAACTTACAAGATAAAACATAATCTTCATTTTGGTATATGTGTTGTAAGATTTTTAATGTACTAAGATACAGATACCTGAAAGTAAAATGCTTACACAACTAATTTTCTCCTGATTTCATAGTTTGGCTAGTGCTCAACAGTAATATAATATAATACAGATATTCAAAGTAATTTTACACTGCGTTCTATCATGCATGGTAAATTAAAATATTCCATTAACTAAACAAATTTGTGGTGCCGTAAATCAAAGCACACTAAGTAAATCACAGTTAGCGAAAAAAGAATTGTAATTCCATCACAGTGATTAAGCAAAGACTAGAAATAGTAAGATTTATCATATTTAATAGGCAGAGTATGATTATGAAACATACAGTTTTGGGGTTCGGGTTTTCTGAACTTCTTTTTTTTTCTGAATTGCATGTATAGTGCTTTTTTGTAATTTTCATGTTACTTCAAGGCATTAACAAAATTAATGAAGACCTTTTAAAATCTGTATTTTTGCACATTTATCACAAAACAGGTTATTGTACAACACTGAAAACAGGTAACAGTATAATAGATTCATATCCATGTCACGGAAATGAAAGAAGACTGGTATTAAACAAGTGATGCTTACATTGAGTATGTTCTCCCCACACTCCAGTCAGGACCTACTTTGTGTTCTGTGAAACAAACATAACACAATAGGCAGGTGAGAGAACACACCGTTTAACAAGTGTATGAAACAAAACAATACCCCATGTGGTACTTTTCTGTGTTTGTTTAAATTCACTTAGATGACAGCCTGTTGCAGTGGACTGAGCAGCATACTGATATGACTTGCAGAACCATTGTACAAATGTCTGTTGAGGGTGTGTTAATAATGGAGAGCTCATCCAAATGAACCAGCCAAGTTGAACATTGTATTTGTGTTACCCAGCAGAATTCTTATTCATCAAAGTATTTTTAAATGTAATTTAAATTAAGATATTTAAATGTCCAGTGCTAAACATGGAGTTCTTGCTGTAATTTTTTATCATTTTCTTCTGCACAAAAATTTTCTCTCATAGAGGACTGAGGAATACTGGAGGATTGAGGTATACCTATTGCAATGCAAAAATCTGAATTATGACATGTTGACATAGTAAATTATGACATCCAATGCTTTTGTTCTCAAACTTGCTAAAAAGGAACAGACAGAAAATCTGTTTGCTTGGCAGGTTGGCTTCAGTCAATCTCAGGAGTCATGTATTAAAATTTTGGTTTGAAGTGTTCAGAAAGATATTACTTGTAAGGTTTCTGAGTTGTCCAACTGAAATCCACTTCAGGTAAGCATTTTGTCATAATTTTAATTTTTAGATACATTTAAATTGCTACAAATTCTTTATGACATTAGCCATAGTCACCTGCTTAAAATACTTAGATATGTGTTTCATGATCTTCCTGAAAAGTTTTAAGGCTGAATCTCCTTATTATTTTCTGTATTTCCTTCATATTCTATTTGTCTCGTATGTGTACCCTGCTAGCACAGCTGGAAAATGTCCAATCTTTCTTTGTTGAAAAGCTGTTTTCTCTAGCTTAGAATTGTGCCACACTTAAATAATTTAAACCATTCGTTGTCAGGTAACAGCCTTATAGAAAATTATATTTAATCAATAAAGTCTTGCCACTTTTTAGAGAAGGATTAAGGGAAGCAACCTTACTTTCTCTACGTTATTGCTAAAATTTATTTAATAAATTTAAATATCATTAGAATCAAGACTTGAAATTTAGCATACGGAGAGAAAGTTGCATTTCGGTAGCTCCCCTCTGTGAAAAATATGTTGACATTTGTAAATTATAAGAATTCTGAATATTCTGTTTGCAAATACCCATTAGAAATTTGTCATGGCGGCACAGCTGGGGGCACAGGTGAATTCTAAAAAAAAAAAAAAAAAAAAAAAATCTACCATGAACACACCTTACTAACTTCCAGATCCAATGTGTGAGCATCATTTCTGCTAGGTGACTAAACATTCTTCCCTGTAAGGAAGTAAATAAG
>NW_009195093.1:0-252 GCF_000690835.1 Fulmarus glacialis | reverse complement strand
CAGACACCAAATTGCTCTCCTAAGAAATTCGCAAAGGCTTTTGCCTGGCTTATAGCCACGAGGAAAAAGAGAAAGCCACCTGGCTGGCATATAGGAGGGTGATGAGCTGGCCTTGGCATGGTAGTGCCAAAAGGAGCTGGGACACTATGAGTGAGGGAATAAGAGGACATATTTTATGAAGAAAAGCTGGTGAACGTGGAAATAAGAGACTAACTATCTACACAAATTCACAGAATCACAGAATTGCTGAAG
>NW_009195092.1:0-893 GCF_000690835.1 Fulmarus glacialis | reverse complement strand
GCCGCAGCCGTCGGGGGCCGAGGCGGGGGTCCCTGTCCCTGTGTCCCCCGCGCCGAGCGACCGCGGCGCTTCCTTTCATCTGGGCCTGTGTCCTGCCAGCTGCGGCGTCAGCAGCCACGGATGGGCCCAGTCCCCCGCCTTGCCTCAGTTTCCCCCCCTGACCCGCAGCGGTGGCACTTGGGGACACGTGGGAACACAGAGCATGTGTCTACCCAGCCCCGTGCCTCAGTTTCCCCCCCCAACCAGCAGTGGTGGCACTTGGGGACACAGAGTGTGTGTCCACCCAGCCCCGTGCCTCAGTTTCCCCCCCCAACCAGCAGTGGTGGCACTTGGGGACACAGAGTGTGTGTCCACCCAGCCCCGTGCCTCAGTTTCCCCCCCCAACCAGCAGTGGTGGCACTTGGGGACACAGAGTGTGTGTCCACCCAGCCCCGTGCCTCAGTTTCCCCCCCCAACCAGCAGTGGTGGCACTTGGGGACACAGAGTGTGTGTCCACCCAGCCCCGTGCCTCAGTTTCCCCCCCCAACCAGCAGTGGTGGCACTTGGGGACACAGAGTGTGTGTCCACCCAGCCCCGTGCCTCAGTTTCCCCCCCCAACCAGCAGTGGTGGCACTTGGGGACACAGAGTGTGTGTCCACCCAGCCCCGTGCCTCAGTTTCCCCCCCCAACCAGCAGTGGTGGCACTTGGGGACACAGAGTGTGTGTCCACCCAGCCCCGTGCCTCAGTTTCCCCCCCCAACCAGCAGTGGTGGCACTTGGGGACACAGAGTGTGTGTCCACCCAGCCCCGGGCCTCAGTTTCCCCTCTTGGCTTGCCAGCGGTGCCGTGTCACCGGGGAAGGGGACAAACTCAGGGTTTCCTGGTTGGTTTGTCCCCGTTGTGGCGTCCCCGGG
>NW_009195091.1:0-10962 GCF_000690835.1 Fulmarus glacialis | reverse complement strand
AGTTGCCGACTGGGGTTAAACCATGACACCATGTTAAAGAAATGCATAACTAGACTAGCTGTAAAGCCTTATATAGTCTAATAATAACCCATATATCCAATTTTCCACACAAACATGAACTGATATCATGTTATTTTTCTATAAATCCTTGAATAGAAAAAAGTTTTTGAGAAATTATTTGCACACCACAGTATAAATTTGTAGTGCTTTAACCCCAGCCAGCAACTAAGCACCACATAGCAGCTCGCTCACTCCCCCGCGGTAGGATGGGGGAGAGAATCAGAAGAGCAAAAGTGAGAAAACTCGTGGTTTGAGATAAAGACAGTTTAATAGGAAAAGCAAAAGCCGCGCACGCGAGCAAAGCAAAACAAGGAATCCATTCACTCCTTCCCATTGGCAGGCAGGGGTTCAGCCATCTCCAGGAAAGCAGGGCTCCATCATGCGTAACGGTGACTTGGGAAACCAAATGCCACAACTCCAAATGTCCCCCACTTCCTTCTTCTTCCCCCAGCTTTATGTGCTGAGCATGACGTCATATGGTATGGAATATGCCTTTCTTCAGCTGGGGTCAGCTGTCTTGGCTGTGTCCCCTCCCATCTTCTTGTGCAGCCTACTCTCTGGTGGGGTGGTGTGAGCAGCAGAAAAGACCTTGACTCTGTGTAAGCACTGCTCAGCAGTAACAAAAACATCTCTGTGTTATCAACACTGTTTCCAGCACAAATCCAAAACATAGCCCCATACTAGCTACTATGAAGAAAATTAACTCTGTCCCAGCCACAACCAGCACAGAATTCCGAAAGGAAGAATCTGAAACTTCTTACAGCCCATTTTCATAAATATGTATACACTTTAAATTGCTTTGTTTTTATGGTGGAATCATCTGAATCAGTAGAGTTTTGTTTAAATTCACAATGAAGAGGAAATTACAGGAGGACTTTTTTTATTATTGTTTCATGTAATTTAGACAACAATTGCACTAACTCATTTACCACTGTTATTTTTTTTCAGTTCAGAAGGAAAATAGTTTGACCTACAATATCAATTCTCTTGGTATTTTGTCAAATTTATTTTACGCCAGCAGCAGTCACTGATTTTAATTGAATGGAAACAACAGCTCTCATCCTCTGTGTCACATTGCTGGATTTTCTATCATTGAATTTCAATCTGGTTTCACTGGGACCTGCCAAGTGTGGCTTACGCCAGCCTCTGAGTCTCCTTGCTATACTCCTTTCCAGGGCAGCATTGTTTGCCTTTTGTCTGCTCTCTGATTAAATTGACACCATTTTACCTTTTGTGACTCCTGTGTCATTTTCTGTTGACAGCATCTAGTAATGGTAACAGACCAGTGTCCTTGTGGAAGGGGCAGAAACCATTGATTGACTGGGTGTATTAATGCAGACCCTTTAAAAGTCATGCAGACGTGGCTTTGTGCTAACTGGCAGCTGAATGGGGGCTAGTGAGAGATGTTATTAACCACAGATAACAGTCAGCACCTCTATTCACTAGCAATGTCACTTTGTATCATTTGACAAACAGTTGGTAGGGAAATTTGTTAAAGCAATTCTTCCCCTCCCTATACACATCCTGGACTGAAGCTATTTAAGGCATAAGAGTGGAATAGTGTTCTGATTAGACTGATGTTGGTAGGATGCTCATATAATTTCCAGGGAGCTGAAACACTTAATACAATCCATCTTCACTTCACAGCTAAAATCTCTTTAGGACAACAAGATAGGCCCTGCTGACATGAGAGGTTAAATGTTTACCATGGATAGGGAATTTATAATTGCCTTTTCAGAAATGAATGATTAAAATTGGTTACAAGAAGCACCTGGCTGTATAAGTCCTATCCATAAAACACAAGGGAGATGTAATATTCATGTCAAATCCTTCCACTATGATTCTTTTAAATGGGATAGAAAAATGAAAATACCAAAGCCTTAAAGTTATGAACTTTACCAAACATATGCATTTAAAAATGAAGTGTCTGAGAAGTGCAGAATGGTCTTTGTGCAAGCTTATAGGCTGAGCATGAAACACTTATTCAGCCCCACCTCTGTTCAGCAACACTATCAGACTTGTTTTTGTTATGTTTTCAAGATTTACATACAAATGTCACTGTTTTTTCTAGATTAAGGAATTTGCCAAGATTTAAAGTAGAAACTACAGTGGGAACTTTGTCTTTCTTCTGCTCAGTTTACATTATCATGAATAGGAAAAACCAAGCAATATAATTTGAATTTTCATCAGCATTCTGAAAACATAAGTGTCCTCGTATTTTCTTCAGAAACTGAGCATTTCATCCTGATTCTAAGTCACACTGTGAACAAATTAAAATGTTGATGGCAAGTCAACATTTCTGACAAAAACTTATACTGTATAGTAGGGTATACTAGCTCATGCACAATGCCATGTCAAAGTAACTGGCTTCCATACTATAGCTGTCTCACATCCAGCCACCTCTAAGCACTACTGGAATAAATTCAGCCTGTCTTCATCCACGCATTTAAACACTTCCTAATTATTGCAAAAATGCCCACTGATTCTTGTAATACAAGTAGGACCCAAATACATATAAGCAGGACCTACAAGTAAGTACTGTCATATGATTGAGCCAAAAGATGGTATGTGCTATATATTATTTTGAGGATAATTAAAATTCCACCTGCTGTGACATTATACATGTACTATTCCATAAACTCAGTAGAATGATATTTACTTTATTGAGTGCTTTTCTTCATAACAGTTATTGTTTTGCTCCACTGTGGCACAGTGCTGCCTACTTAAGTTATTATTCACTACCTTTGCTTTTCAAAATATATGTTTCCCAATATGAACAATGTCATTAGTTTCCTTTTTTTTTTTAGGTTGTTGGTTTGTTTTTTTTTTTTTAAATAGCAAACAGAGAGAGTTTTTTACATGTGGTAAGGAAAAAAATCAAAATAAAAGGAATGTTATGTCATCTGTATTCATACTCACCATAATAAGATTCATTCCAGTTTTGACAGAGCATTTTGCCCTTTATCAGAAAAATACGTGGCAATAGACTGCAATGGTGTATACATGACCATAGACTATTACTAGACTATTACTAGAACACTATTGCAGAAGAACTCTTCATTTGAGATGCAGCATCTCAACAGTAGAGATTCTCAAAAGAGAATTCAGTGGTGTGTATGTTGTCTCCACAAATGTGCCAAAAAGCAAGTACTCAGAGCATCATTTTAAGTACACTACATCATTAATTAGGCCTTTGCATATAGACATTTTTTGCTGCTGTATTTGAAATACCCCATTAGATATCTAAAAATAGATATCCCTACAGTAATAAGGATATTGCAACATTTTTAGATGTTTGGGTGACTTAGATGAAATAGCATCTGGTTGCAATCATAACTGATATAGATCTGTCAGACTAGCTCCTGATGGATATTTTTGTTGCTGTGTCTCCAACTCTGAGAGAACAGTGATGTCTATGACACTCAGAGGTTGCTGTAATTAAACTCTCAGTCCATCTGTGCAGAAGATTTCGTAATATTTTCAAGAATAAAATGTTTTCAGTGTTTGTACATCTTTATTTTGGCTTGTTAAGGGACACATTATCCTGTGTAACTTTCAAGAACAGTTTGTGAGGAAGTTTCCTTCAGAATGTTTCAGTGAAGCAGAAGGCAGCAACTACCTACAGTATTTAAAGGTTAACTTATTTTTTTTCCTTTACAAGACCTATGCGCAGATTGCAAGATGCTTCTTCTGTAAGAGTTAGTGACAGTACTAGAACACAAAGTAGGGCACAAAGCTTTTTTTTTCCTTTCTGCTCTGGCATTAAGTATTCTATAGCTATCAAATGTGTAGGCAGTGAAACTACACTAGGGCTAGAGGCCAAAGAATTGTAAAGACAGAAGACATGGGAAAAAAATAGTTTACTGATTCAGTAGATAGCCGCATTTCACTTTTTGTGTGAGAAATCATGTCAAGAAAGCTGTATTACTGATTTCAACAGCGGTAGCAAAATATGTTTTGCAGTCATGAGTTGGCAGATATATATAAAGTCCTCAGAAGGAAGGAAAACACTTTTGGACCTCAAATAAGAGTGTATGTATTCAAAATAGTTTTCAATGAGCCTTTAAAGGAAAAAAAAAAAAAAACAATACTTGGAAACTACTGTAAAAATAGCACTAGAAAGTAGTGCTGACTAGAGAATGACAATTCCATTTCCCTAGAAACTTTTAAAGTCTCAGTATCTGTTTAATCCCACATTAGGAAAAGACAAACAAACAAACAAAACCACCAACACCCCCTCCTAAAAAAAACAACAAACCAAACATCAAAAATAAAGTTTTCTGTCAGAAACTGAAGTACGTAGAATTGTAGTATCAATATTCAACACTATCAGTATAAGATGCTATATCGTAAAACACCTGCCTGAGCTTACTGTCTACATAATTGGGTTCAACCCCTTGTACCTTGTACCCCATTCAGCTATGCTTTCACCATCCCAGGTCAATGCAGAGAATAGATGTAATAATGCTGGTTTTCATCGCTATTGCCTAGTGTCTTACAAAGAAAAGAGGGAAGTTCTTGGTTTTGGTTGAAACCATCAGCTTTCTGTGAAGTATTTCTGCTTCAAAAATATATTTCACCAAATATATTCTAAATTCTTCCATTCATGAAGGAATAATCAAACGTGAGGTAGTCTGTTGCTTTTCTTGTAGTAAAAGAGAATCAGAAAAAAAAGAAGGATTGTTACATTAGAAGAAAAAGATTATTTTTTATGAGAAAATTAGAAACAATCAAAAAATGTGAGAGCTGTTTTGATGAGCGAGGAAGTGATGGGCAGAGATCTTTCAAAAAAACCACAAATAAATCTATTTTATCATTTTAAATACTTTGTCAATAAGGTATATGCATTCCTGGATATACGTGTTTGTAATTCATTATTTGATAGTCAACATAGTTGTGAATTGTTTGGAGGCCTATGAAGATTTTTGCTTACCTCAGTAACCTATCTGTCCTCACTTCTTCTGTGTGCTCAGTGGCACTCCAAACTTTGGCTGCTGCTTAACGTTGCAGCTGCTTTTGAGTTCCTTACAAGTTGCAGTTGTGCACAGCTGCTAGTGTCATCATTTGTCTGCCACCAGCTCTTGCAGCCTTGTGTAGTTGGTCACTTCCACCATATGATTCAATAAAGGGAAGGAGGAAGTAATGGGAAAGAAAATTATTATCTGAAGGCTGGGAGTTACAGCAGTCACTGATTTGTCATTCTGTATTTTCCTACTTAACAAAAGGCCACACAATTAATGAGAAACCAGAATTTACAATGCAGTATGCACAATCAATTACAAGCTGGAAATTATGTCCCTAATATTTAAAAATATAATTAAAAATAAGTGTTTTTTAAAAAAAAAAAAAAATTTCATAAGCAGTCCACAGGAAGAATTGTCTACATGTGTTCCCAACAACTAATTTAAACTGTTCTATTTCATCACTTTTTCTCTTCATATTTTAGGAAAGTATTCCACTGAGATCTCACTAGTTATTCTGCACTACATTTGACCAGGTTTTTAATTGATGTTTAATTCTTCTTTTAACTATTTCCTGGCTATTCACAGATGCCCAAATATTTCTAGAAATGTGGTGCCCAAAACTGGAAGTAGTATTCCTACTGAGATTGTACAGCACTGAGCAGATTAAAGAGATTGTTTCATATCTTCCAGGTTACACTTTGTGGTTACATCTGCCTATTATGCTTGCATTTTTTATGGCCTTTCTCAACTTGATTAAGACTTTACTAAAATCAAGATATATATTACCTTTGTTGCTCCTTTGTTTACAATTCCTCCATCATTTTATAAATAGAAATTGGTGGATTCCTAATAAATCTATATTGGCTGTAATTCATCTTGTTTTCTCATAGGTGTCTCCAAATATTTCTTTCAGTATTTGTCCTGGGAGTCAAAGTTAAGGTGATAGGTGTATAATTCACTACTTTTCTGTTTTTAAAGATGAGACCAAAGGTGCTTTCCTCCAGACTTTTGATAGAAGACCATGTATTTTCAAAAAGACTTCATGAGTTCTCAAAAATAATTGCTAACAGTTCTCAGATTCCATCAGCTTATACTTTAAATAGTGTGGGCTGAAACTCATCAGTCCCAGACAATCTGAAAACCTGTAATTTGTTAAAGTTCTCTCTAACCTGTTATTCCTCACTCAAGGATGAGATCTGACCTTGTGCTGATGTTGTTGACAGACTGCATTAACCACATGATAATAGATGACCTTTTTGTTAAAACAAATAGAAGCCCCCACAACTTTTCAGCCACATTTCTGCTATTAAATAAAATAGGGCATGAGACACCTATTGCTCATATTGATAATTATTTACACATCGTTTGGCACTGGTTTGGCTCACTACATCTCATACTGCCTGTGGTGGTGCCTCTCCCCCCTACTCCTGGGTCGCTCGTTGATCTCAGAAATTCCCATGAAACCTCGGCCCTGGTGCACTGAGTCTGACGGTTGAGCTCTCCTTGACCATATCAGAAACTCTGCATGGCTGAGGCTGGGAACGTGCTCCCACTGCCTGGCCCAGGCGCCATCTTATCTGAGTTGTAGCTCAGTTGTTACAACACCGAAATCTTCAGAATTTTAGTCACTACCTCCTTGGACTGTGGCCAGGATGGAAATTTACAGATGACTAAAGTCAATCATCTTGTGCTTCTATAAATGGTCATCCTAAGTGAGACCCTTGGAGCTCTCCTGGACCGCAGTGGGTTGCGCCCAGCATTTCCCTCTGAGTGAAACGCTCCTCAGGGTTTGCAAACTCTTGAGTTTGCGATATTCAGAGGACCGTTGCCAGCTGGCATGGGACCTGGGCTGCAATGCTCCTCGAGGATCAACC
Organism: Fulmarus glacialis; assembly: GCF_000690835.1. NCBI lineage: Eukaryota > Metazoa > Chordata > Aves > Procellariiformes > Procellariidae > Fulmarus > Fulmarus glacialis. The sequence continues at coordinate 4,064 of NW_009195091.1, read as the reverse complement.
CTTCGCCCGTTGAGAAATGCCAAGACTTTTTACGTGAGTATTTCACTGAACTCAAGGGGGATTTTTAACAGGTATATCTTTGTATATTTATCTATCTTTGCATCTGTGTGCGTGTGTGTGTATTGATGAAAGTACCTGCTAGCAAATATAGTCTGCTAAAATCTTATGATCTATTTTAAGATTGTAAATGAACCTCAGACTGCTGCTAAACACACATAATCCCTTAGACATATACCATTGACCAAGTCTGGGACCAGGGGTAGATCTAGCCGGGTCGACTCTGAAGCTCGTGACTCAACAGGAGGGTCTTCCTTAACTTTTTCATTCTCGGCCTCTGTGTAAAACATCCCAACTCAGTTCTAACACGATACCCTGGTTTTGGCTCGGATAGAGCCGCTTTTCTTGTATAGTGCTGTGTTTTGGATTTAGTATAAGAATAATGTTGATAACACGCTGATGTTTTCGTTGTTGCTAAGTAGTGTTTACGCTAGCCAAGGACTTCTCAGCTTCCCATGCTCTTTTCCTTTGTATGCTTCATCCGTGTACCAACTGATAGAGTGAACCTTGCCATTGAACTCTGCTAAGTAACGCTTTTATAAATTTCTATTAAAATCACTTTCTGCTAATACCGTCAACAGTGATTCTTTGAGTGGCCTCTAAACCACTCATTCGCAACACTGCCTGAGGCAATTCAAAGGCACAATTCAGTAATTTGAACAAGACCATATCAGATGTGGTTCCCTGAGCTTTCTATACTTCCCCCAAACTATTGCAGTAGGCTTTATGCTGTCCATCCCCACTACATACCCTTATGTCACACACTGCAGCCAACAGTGCATATCTTCAGGCTATGCCTATAAATTCAGCTATGTGTAGGACCAGTCTCAGGCACGGGAACACAATTCTCTGTGCTCATAAACTGCTGGAGAATCCCCTGGCACGGTTTTGGCACATTCTAGCTAGCACTGGCCATTCCTGAGCACTGTTTGGGAGTTATAACTTCGCTGGGGCCATGTCCAATAGAGGATTTGCCTGCATCCACTGTTTTGGAGGTTCAGTTTGCAAGCTACACAGAAGCTATATGGTGTTAGCTGACATCAGTGCCAGGAAACATTCCTGGCCATGTTTACTTTGCTGGTGTAGATACAGCCTCAGTTTTCCAATGCAGCAGAGTCCCCACATTATATCAGATCCAGAGTTAAGTGCTGTATACTACTTACGTGGCCAGTTCATTAGTGAAAACCAGAGAACAGTTACTAGGTCATTTTAGTTACCAGTTAGTCTTTAATTTCTTCATTTTTGTTCTGTGTTTCCATCCTTATTTTTGTATCAATAAGACAGTTTCCCACTTGTTTGAGTTCAGTTAAAAACATGCAATGTAGCCAGGTTTATCATTCATAACACTTCAAACTTTCCTATACAAGGTGACACAGTTTCTGGGAAGTCTTTCATACAAATTCCTCTCTCTCTTCAAGCCTGCCTTCCTGTTGCGATTCTATTGCACTTCCTCTTTCAAATTCTGAAGACTATGAATGTAAACATTTCACACTTAGTCTACTTAACTAGGTCCCAACTCAATACTCCCAATCAGTTCTTCTCTATTAATTAGAATAAAATCTATTAATTAGAATCACATCCTCAAGATGTTTTCTGTGCCTTCTGTACAACTAAATTGTTACTAATGCCTTCCAAGAATTTGTGGATCAGTATGGCCAGGGGATTCGTCTCATCCAACTGTTGAAATCAACAATGCAGACTAAGAAATCTGACTGTGTCATTCAAAGATTCAATTATGGTCAGTGGAGAAAAAGAAGCACTTGGAGTACATCATTCATCTGCTGCATACCAAGTGAGGGCTGCTGTTACTCACCAATCAGGCCAATCAATAGAGGGAACAATTTTGGTTGAGGGAATGGTTTTGGTCCACTGGCCAATTGGATCTTAAAAGAACTACAGCTGCTTTCATCACAGAATTTGTGAAATGACTTTTCACTACATAAATAACTGTAGATTCCTCATTGGAAAACAGTGAAACAATTTAGGATTTTCATCCTATCGTATCATATAACTTTAATTTACCTGATTTCCTTGTGTCATTGTACAGAGATACTGATCACAATTAACTTAGTTCAAATTTATATATTCACCTAAACTTTTAAAATTGATGGTGACTGTTATTGTTCTGCTGATTCTCTCCTATGTTACACCTGAAAGTTAAAAACATTCTAGTTGCAACATTTCTGAAAATGGTTTACTAGGTTTGTAAATAGCTGAGCATTTCTTTTGTCCTAAAAGTCTACATTAGAAAAGAGTACTTCATTTTTTTTGAGAAAATGCCAACTGTGAAATCAGGCAACAAAAGCAATTATCCAAGGGGGCTTTTTTTATTTTTAACTGTTTGACAATGAATTTACCACCCACAGCCTTCTTTATGGATGTATGCGCAGGCACAGGGCTGCTCAAATTCTGCTACTAAGATAGCATGGGAATAATGTTTTTGATTTGCTTATTCTTTTATTCTCCTGATCTATCCATTACAAGTTCTTTAAACAATCAAGAAATACACTATATGCTGGGATTAGGAATTCTAGAATGGTATGGAAACAATGTGCTTCTGCCTTTTTATTAAATTGAGACTTATGCAGCCTGCAGCTGAGGCCAGCTTATTTTAATAGGATCAGAAATTTTTTGTATTCAGTAACAGATTTTCATCCAATGGCAGTGGATCTGCACTCCTCAGCCTTTCTAGATTTATTGTATATATTTGGTCTATTAGAAAATGTTACCCAGAGTTACCACACTCTACTGTATGAGATACTCTTGTAAAATAATAAGTTTTAGTAGCTAAATACCACTCCAGTATTTCAAGTTCCATAATAATGTAATAAGTGCTGGATTTTTATAGGTTGGCATTTTTAATGATAGGCTAAATCAGGTACCAATACCTGGATTGGTGGGAAAGAAATAACACTAAGCATTGCTATTTTTTGCCTGTCACATTACCAAGAAACTACAAGAAAGAGTAGGTCACTAGCAATGTATAGGCAGATATCTCCATGGCATCGAAGAACTAATCATCCAAGAACAGTAAAAAAGGATGATGATAAGTAAGGCTTTAAAAAGTTTTAAATCTCACCAGCTAATATTTATTTCGAACTAAAATAATAGTTACCCTATAAACACAAAAGGTCAATATTAGACCTAAATCAGAAAAAGTCAAGATAGGATTCCCTGGCTAAAGACTAGTTGCAGAAATCACTGAATGACGTCCTATGGCCCATGTTATGCAAGAGGTCAGACTAAATGACTGTAAAATTTTCTGAATCCACAAAAATAGATGTTTTTGTCTTCTATAGAATACAACTGTAGCTTCCTAAAAATATTTTTTATTCCACAAACTGAAAGATTTTTCTCTTCAGACCTTAAGATGACAATTGAAACTCTTATTTTCTTATACGTTCTATCTTTGGGTATACCATTACTTTTAAGTAAAAGAAGGGCAGTGTGTGAATTCATGTACTGGACTACTGATGGCCACCCTGTTTCATCATTGTGGTGGGGTGACCTTGGCCAGCTGCCAGATGCCCACACAGCTGCTCTCTCACTCCCGCCTCCTCAACACGACAGGGCGAGAAAATAGGATGAAAAAGCTCATAGGTCGAGATAAAGAAAGGGAGATCACTTGCTAGTTACTCTAACAGGCAAAACAGACTCGACTCGGGGAAAAATAATTTGATCTATTGTTACTTTAAAACAGAGTAGGATGGTGGGAAACAAAGACAAAAACTTCTCCCACACACACCTTCTTCCAGGTTCAGCTTCACTCCTTTATTCCTGAATCCTCTACCTTCGCCTCCTGAGTGGCACAAGAGAGATGGGGAATGGGCGGTTGTCCGTAACAGTTTCTCTCTGCTGTTCCTTCCTCCTCACACTTTTGCCCTGCTCCAGCGTGGGTTTTTCCCATGGGCTCCAGCTTCCTTCAAGGCATATTAATCTGGTGCACGTGGGGTCCTCCATGGGCTACAGTGTGGATAACTGCTCCACTGTGGTCCTTCATGGGCTGC
>NW_009195090.1:0-203 GCF_000690835.1 Fulmarus glacialis | reverse complement strand
TGGTCTCCCAAAGGTCTCTTCTGGGTGGAGACGGGCCAGTCGCCACCATGGATGGTGCTTCCACCTTACGCTGGACCTGGATGCTCCATCTCTGCTCCTCGGGCACCTCTTCCCCTCCCTGTGCCCTGAACCTGCTTTTAGCATCTGTCTGGCTGGGGGTAGTAGCGGGCAGAGGCTGGCCTGTCACATTGCTCCTCGCGCTG
>NW_009195089.1:1198-3661 GCF_000690835.1 Fulmarus glacialis | reverse complement strand
ACCTTAATGATTCTATGATTCTAAAAAGGGGCCAGAACCCAGTGAGCAGCCCCCATATTCCTGCCTCCTGCTGGGAGCAGCGCGGGACACCCACGGCAGGGTGGGGAGGAAGACTGGGGCACCCCGAAGGCAGTGGGACCCCAGACAGGGTGGTAGCCACCAGCTAGAGCCACCATCATCGCCTTGGCCATATGCAGGAGGCTGGCAGCTCCTGCTGAGCTGTAATGGGCTACACTGCTAATTACCTGTAATTAGGCTGTAATAAAGGGAAGGTGATCAGGGTTGTTTCTTCTGCGCAGGAATGGCAGCTCGGGATTCACTGTTGCTTTTGGCACATGGGGATGGTCCTGAAGACCCAGTAAAGCCACCCCTTCCCCAGCATTAGGATGGGAAGGGGACCAGAACTGGGAAGGCTCCAGCTGTAAATATGGCATTTATTAAAATATATGCAAATAGCATAAAACTAGTGGGACAAGGAGAATCTGCCCCACAGCACGGTCCCATACCCACATTGAATGGCACCCTTAGGGTCCTGAGCACCACCATGTGTTCTCCACCAGGATCTGGAAGAGCCAAAAAAAGAGTTTAAAACCCCTCTGGGAGGGGGTAGAGGGTCAAACACGGGGGGATGAGTCCATGGCCAAGTCACTGCACGAGGCTCGACTGGTGGTGTGGACGTGGCAGAAGTCTTGCCCAGGGGTGGCTTTCTTCCGGCACCGCTTCCCAGCTCTGGTGAACCCCTGGCATGGGGACAGCAAGGACCTATGGAAGAAAGACCCATCAGCACCAGCACCTCAAGAAGCCTTCAGAGGGGCTGTCCCCCACTGTCAGGTCACCGGCTGCATCCTGAGGTGACACCAGCCCCTGGAGAAGGGATGTCCCCTATGGTTGACACACATCGCTGGCCAGAGACTCACTCGGGTTGTAGGGTTTGGGCTCCCAACGCTTCCCGGTGTCCAGGGCCAGCTCCGGCATCGCCTGGTTGGGGAAAAAGGGGTTTAGACAGGGCATCCTCCATCCCTGGTGATCCTCTTGTCCTGCAGGAGATGTCCCTTGTCCCCTGGGGAAATGTGGGTCATGCAGGATGGGTGCCTTGGCCATCCATCCTTGGAGGACACCCCCCTCCACCCAAAAGTCCTTCCTGGGCATCATGTCCCCACAAGTGCTGCAGCACCAGCCCTGGCCCCTCTCCCAACAGGGTGTCCAGCACCCAGAGGTGCAGTCATGATGAGGACACCCCAGGCCTAGAGGACCTGACCCTCAGAGGGACCCAGTTTGCCCCCAGGAGCAGGGTCTGGCCCAACCTGGGGACATCCCACCTAGCACCTACCCCCAGCACAGGCTTACCCCACATGAGCTCAGCTTTGTCCTCCAGCCACCAGTGATGGGTGACACCCACCCTGCTAAGCTGGGGAGGTCCCCTGCCGTCGCTGGGGGCTGTTCCAGGCATGAGGGCTCTGCAAGAACATGGCATGGGTGGTGACACACTGCCAGCGCTGCTTGTCCCCAGGTGTTGGATGGGGACACCCTGGGGGGGTGCACATGTCCTAGCATAGCTTGGGGACACTCTGGGGTAACACACACATGCCCCCAGTACAGGATGGGGACATGTTGGGGCTTCAGACCCCTGTCCTACACCAACCACACCTCCCACCTCGTGGTCATCTCTCACATGTCCCCCTGCCCAGCTAGCTCTCACCTTGCAGGCAGCTTATCTCCATCCTGTCCAGCTCCTCCTGCAACAGCTCCATTTCACAGTCCCTACGTGGGAGGAAGGAAAACCAGAGACTCATCACCTTGGTGGCTTCTGCATCACCATCATGATGGCAGCCCCCTTTCCAGCCTCCCCATACCCTCCTCCGGGCAGAAATAGGCAGGGAGCTGGGATGAAGTGCCCAAAAGCTGCGGGCAAGCCATCAAGATGTGTCCTACCCCCTCCTGGGGACCAGCAGCCCACCCTGGGGACCTCTGCCAGATAGCAGCAGGATGGAACATCCAGGATGGGTGCCCAGGCTGGGTCCTAGCAGCTCCCAAGGGTGCCATGCACGTCCCTCCCACAACCATCTCCTACCTGTCCGGGGTGGAGGTGAGCTGGTGACGGGGCTCCTCCTGGGGAAGCACCAGCCAGGCTCCCCCAGCACCACGGTGGGTGGCGGGGGGGGGCCCCCCCCCAGCCACAGCCCTGTGAGGAAGCGAGAGGGTGGGAGAGAGCAGAGCACCCCCAGCCCACCCCTGTAGCACCCCCAGGGAGGCATGTCCCCAACCACGTCCCCCCACACCCGTCCCTACCTGCCACAGCAAAGGCCAAGAGAGTGGAGAGTGCCGGGATGCCGAGGAGCTCTCTGAGGGTGCTGGAAGCGAGGAAGAGGAGGAGAAGGAAGATGGCACGAGGTGGCGTGGGCACCAGTAGTGCGACCAGCAGCACAAAGTAGGAGCCGTGTAGGATGCAGATGGCGATGGCAC
>NW_009195089.1:0-877 GCF_000690835.1 Fulmarus glacialis | reverse complement strand
CAGGGAAGCCGCACCCAGGGGTGTCCTGGTGCAAAAAGAGCTGGGAATGGAGTTTGCCGCGTCCCCACCTAGTTGGGAATAGACGTCCTGAGTTCTTTCCTGCGGGTGGTGGAGGTCGGACAAGACAACCCGGTGCCCTTCCTGGAGCCCCGCGGCCCCACGGCTGCTCGCGTTCCCTGTAGGGAGGCACAAGAGGTTGGGTGGCTCCCCAAGGTGGGACACGGGGACGTAGCAGCATCTCAGCCGGGCGGCTCTTACCCATCCGCTGGGCAATGTCCTCCATGAGCTGGGCCACCCAGTGCTGGGCCGCCGGGCTGTGGTGGACGGGGGTCTCCAGTCTCGCCGGCAGCCCCCCGGCCGGCCGCTCCCGCAGCTCCTCCTGGGGTGAACATCAGGTGGGTGGTGATGGGGGGGGGTGGCCCCACAGCCCCCCACAGCGATGTCCACCACCACGTACCAGGTGGATGCTAGCTCTTCCCATGGGGCACCCCCTCAGCATCTCAAAATAAACCCCCAGTGTTTAATCTCCATCCCACGGTGCTGGGGAAAGAGATTTCGGAAAAGCCTTCAGAAGCAAAGCAAGGCTGGGGGTGGGAAGGGGATCAAGAGCCAAAACCCCCATCTGCCATGGTGGAAATGGGCTAAACAGGGCTGGTTTTACCCCAAAATGAGGATGAGAGGTTGAGCAGAGGTGGCTGGGTGCAGCTCGGGCTCTGCAGCTACAAAGTTTGGGATTTTGAGGGGGGGGAATTGTGTTGGATTACTATAGGATTTGGGGTGGAATTGGAGAAAACGGGATTTGGGATGCCCTGCCCAGGCGCCTCACCATGGCCGGGGTGCGGGGGTGTGTCCGGTGACCCTCGGCGCTGGCCTGGCA
>NW_009195088.1:0-3546 GCF_000690835.1 Fulmarus glacialis | reverse complement strand
TCTGTCCCAGCCGGAACCAGGACAGCAGGTGAAGGTGCTAACCACCTCTCACCTCCCTGAGAGCAGGATGAAGCACATCTGGTAGGCAGAGGCTCCCTGCAGGGCTTCTAAAGGAGTCAGACATTTGGTTAAAGAGTAAGCTATGTGCGTGAAGATAACCTGGAAACAGAGAGAGGGGAGAGGAGGATGTCTTGTTTAAGCTCCTCGATGGATGGTTAAAGGAGGCAAGCATCAACAGTAGGTCTTTTTAAATAGAGAATGCATTTCTGGTTTGGGATGATTTCATGTTTAATTCAGACAATCACAATTTCACACTAAAAGCCAGAGAAGCTACCCCATAAACAGATCGAACTTCAGCAACTGAGAGACTTTCAGACTGTTTAAAACTTAGCAGGGGCCAGAAAAGGGATTTGGATTTTGTTACCAGCTTTTTCTCTTCCGAATGATTAACTGACACCTTCAACCATTAACTGCAACGTCCTAATCCCCGCAGCTTCACCACAGAATTGCTCAGCCAACGTATGACCCCTGTTGCACCAAGGGTCTTTCCAACAAACCCAGACTTGACCTTCCTGACATTGTTCTTGTTAAAAGAAAAGGGAAGGGGGAAAGCAAGGAGATTCAACATTTTGAAGTATTATCAAGCGCAAATCAATTTTTAAAAGACTGTCAGTATGGAGAAAGAATAGGAAAATAATTTGGAAAGTCAAAAGCTCTAAGAGCAGCAGTAGCTTATATTAGGGATATACCATACAAGAGGCATGTGGTTATCGACCCAACCTTCTGTTTATCCTTTCACACGCTGCCATCCAGGGCCCCCAGCCAACTGGGTGACGTTGTGCAACCCAGTGGCTGACAGGGATGCAGAGGGAGGCATTGCAGATTCCTTCCCTAGCAGCAATTTCCAAGGGGGGGAGAGAGAGCTGACTGGGCTCCTATCAAATAGCACTGGATCCAAGACTTTAATCTCTTCCCATGTGCAGAGCCCTACAAATCTTCCAGTGAGGTATTAATCTCTTCAGAAATTTCACGCACAGGGATCATAGCAGAGGATATGCAAAGCCGCCTTCCTTCTTCTCCTTTCTCAAGTCAAGGCCACAAAAGCTATGCTCATATCATGAAAGACATCTGCTCCAGGGAATGATTCCTGGCATCTAGGCCAAGCAGTGCAGGGGCTTATGTGCTGCTCACATTTAGCCCTCTCCACATGCCCACAATGCCTAAGACTTGCCTTCATCTCTCCAGGCTCCACCGTGGCCCTGAAAGATCACGATTAAAAGGAAAGGGAGTCGTGTTAAAATGCCTGCAATACCTATGTCACCATCCACCACAGAAACATATCATTAATCTGATGCCAAGGTATGTGTCGCGAGGCCTGAAGGCATGGCATGAAGGTGTTTACGGATGTTGGAGGTAGAAAGGCTTTTTGATATTACAGAGCCACATAAGCCAGAGAGCACCAAGCTTTGCACTCCCCAAACTATCCACAGGTGATGGAGAGAACTAAATCCCAAGTCACACATATATTCATTTCAGAAGAAAAGAGTTGTTTCATGTTAAAGAAGAGTACAGAACCAAACTAACAGTGATCAATGGATCAGACCCAGGGAATTAAATTCTTTGATAGTGCGGGTCCACCCTCAGTGAGTTACTCCAGCCAAAGCCAGATGAAAGGCATATGCATCTGCAGCAAACTGCAATCTAGGAAACAAAGAAGAATCCAAGACTTTTGAACCTGTGGGCTAATTCACTCATCTAAAAGAAAGAGATTCACAAGGACATGGATGACTATTATTTTTAACTGAATTACTCCAATGCTTGTTTGTGAACCAAGACACTATGGTGCTGAATACTGCACAGCCAGAGATTGAGAGTAAGTACGACAAAAGGCAGACACAACACTAGTCACTCAACAAACCATTTAGTTTGTGATTTTTTGGCCAAGAACCGGACACACAGTTAGAACTGTTGTGCAGAAGATAATATTAGAAAAGGTGTACAGAGAGAAGGGTGAAGGGGAAGAAATAGATTTGCCACTAGAAGCATTAAAGAGAGCTTCTTTGAATAGTTTAGGTTACTGTTGTTAAAATGCAATGACAATGATCATCAAGGAAATAAATGTGTTCTGCAGGAAAGCATGGGAAATATTTTCTTTCAAAACTGCAAATACATGTTTTCTCGTTACTTTCCAACAAATAAGAAATTAACGACGTCAATTTCTCTTGGTGATAGGAAAGGTATTGTTACCAGTTCTTTTGTATATCTTTGTGCTTGGCAGACGTACTTCTCTGATGCTGAATTGCCACCACCTTCCAGGTGAGATAACAGCCTGCAGTGGTGTCAGCCACAATTCACAGCAGCAGCTTGTAAAAGCTAAAGAAGCCTTTCCCGCTTGGAAGCGGTGAATGAGTAATAGGCTGAGCACACTGGTCCAGCTGGCAACCTGAGAGGACACGAGACCTAAAACTTCCACTCCTATGAATTGGGCACAAGATGCTTAATTCCACAGTAGATGAGAGCTTCAGCTTCACATCTACAAATCGGCATCTCTCAGCAACATAGTGCCCTCTAGCCTTAAGCTGGATTATGGTTTAAGCCTTAGAGTAAAAAGCTCAGCGATGTGAAATACTAATACAAAGCTTTATGTCCGATCTTCGGCCTTATCTTACAGGCAACACATTCAAATGCTGACCAGCTCTGAAGAAATCTGGCAGACATGCAATGCCAGGAAACAGAGTGTACTCAGATTTCACACCAGACGCAACCCCCTCTCAGGCTTTTCCTTACCAAAGCTGGATGATTTACTTTCTCTATACAAATCCAATCTTCTGTGTATTAAAATACAGGTTGTATTTTGAGGAAAGAGTTAAAGGATTTGGTGCAACTAAAACCCAGAAACAGACAGAGAGGGAAGAAAAGATGCCTTCTCTACTTTGGTGGATGCGCAAAAGCTACTCCACTGTACACTGCAAACTCCTGCAGGCAGAGACACTTCCACATGACACCCTGCAATACTGGAGTCTGTGAATGTTGTTAAAAACCCTCCTCTGATGCTGTGCTATTGGCAGTAAGGTGTGAAAGGAGGAAGGCGAAAGAGAGATGAAAGAGATCCCAAACTCTGAGTCTGCTTTGATAACCATGCAAATTGGATCCCCCCTCAAAAAGGGTCTTAATATAACTTATGGGAGAAAATGAGTAAAGATGCATTCAGCATCTCCGGATCCCTGATCCTATGGCAGAAGAGGCTTGCTCCACTCCCCACCGGGCACTCTGTAGTGCCGTGGTCAGGATAGAGACAAACCGGGGAGCCGAGAGACCTGTCCCATCCTGTGCTGGATCTTGCAGAACAAGAAGGGAAGATCCACCTTCAGGAGGGAAGGAAACTTCAAAATTGTAACATTAAAAAAAAAAAAAAAAAGGCAACACCAAGCAGGGGATAAAAAAGGGTGAGGAAAAAGAGCCGCATTTCCACAGCAAGCCACCTTTCCGCACGCCTCCGGGTCCCCGCTGGCCCCGGCCGCCCGGAGCCCCGCGGGTACCTCACCT
>NW_009195087.1:963-1377 GCF_000690835.1 Fulmarus glacialis | reverse complement strand
GCTGAGCCTCTTGTGCTTGTGGGATTACCGTCTATGGAATTGTTCCGGTTTCGCCTGGGATGGAGTTAATTTTCTTCCTACTAGCTGGTATAGTGCTGTGTTTTGGATTTAGTAGAATAATGTTGATAACACACTAATGTTTTAGTTGTTGTTGAGTAGTGCTTACGCTAGTCAAGGACTTTTCAGCTTCCCATGCTCTACCAGGTGCACAAGAACCTGGAATGGAGCATAGCCAGGACAGCTAACCCAAACTGGCCAACGGGGTATTCCATACCATATGATGTCGTGCTCAGCATATAAAGCTGGGGGAAGAAGAAGGAATGGGGGGGACATTCGGAGTGATGGCATTTGTCTTCCCAAGTAACCGTTACGTGTGATGGAGCCCTGCTTTCCTGGAGATGGCTGAACACCTGC
>NW_009195087.1:594-941 GCF_000690835.1 Fulmarus glacialis | reverse complement strand
AGTGAATGAATTCCTTGTTTTGCTTTGCTTGTGCACGTGTCTTTTGCTTTACCTATTAAACTGTTTTTATCTCAACCCACGAGTTTTCTCACTTTTACCCTGCCGATTCTCTCCTCCATCCCACCAGGTGGGAGTGAGCAAGCGGCTGTGTGATGCTTAGTTGCCAGCTCTGGTTAAACCACAACAGGAATAAAATAAACCATGAACTTTTTAATTCGTTCCCTTATGACATGTCCCCTAAATCTCCCAAATAATACTGTTCTGGCTTTCTTTTTTTCTTGATCCTGCTAGGAAACCTCAGAGGTGTTTCCGAGAGAGGCTCTGCGATTAAAAGCCGGATCAGTCAA
>NW_009195087.1:0-321 GCF_000690835.1 Fulmarus glacialis | reverse complement strand
TGGCCCTGCCTGTAACATCCTTCCCTGTAATCCTTCTCTGTTGTCTCTTCTCTCCTTTCCCCAAGGGTTTAGCTGCCTGTGTTCAAGGTCAGCACTGATAGAATGTGGTTGTTTAACCTTGTATTAATCTGCTGTGAAACATCCAAGTTATGAGAAAGCTGTGGGAAACCTCACCTGGAAACTCCATTCTGCCAATTGGCTCAGGACTTAAGTGTTTAAGCTTAGGTCCTCTTCTTGTTTCCTGCCCTAGCTATGCTGCAGATATGCTGTGCCTGGCCTTGTATCATGTCCATTTTTACCTCGCCTTGACTACTTGAGTTC
>NW_009195086.1:436-8611 GCF_000690835.1 Fulmarus glacialis | reverse complement strand
AGAAAGAGACGCTGCTGTTTCCCCGCTGCCGGTGTGCGGGGCAGGCACCCCCGCTGGTACGGCACTCCCACCGGGGCACACCCCGCCCCAGAGCTGGCCCTGGGCGGGTGACCCCACCCCTGGCTGGGGTCTGAGCCCTGCACCAAGCTGCTGACCACCGCTGGCCACAGGCACTATAAAAAGATCCACCTGGCAAGAGAGCTGGGCCCACACACAATAAGCAGGTCCCAGATCCCTGGTCTCAAATCCCTGGAACAAGTCCCAAGTTTCCTGGAAAGCAATGACCTATCTATGCACCCTGATCTGCTCATTCCCTCCCAATGCGGAGGCTGGTTTGGGGAAAGATCTTCTTACCCCAGTGCCTGTCCTCTGGGTAGCTACCCACGCTGCCTGTCTGACCCCGGACGTATAGCACCTGCCCCTTGAGGGTCCCAGTGGCTCCCTGAGTTAGCACAGCGCTTTTCTCATTCACAGAAGGACAAGTGAGTCAGGGATTTTCAATTTTCTAAAGGAGCTGAGAATGCCCCCAGCCATGGCCTGGGACAGCCCTTCCTTCCCCTGCGGTGGGGGCACAGAAAGCTCTGGGAGTGCTGATCCTGCTTCTAGACCAGGAGGTTCGTTTTGCCTTCTGGAGGTTTCAGCCCTTTGCTCACTCCGTTCTCGAGTTCCTGCTGTGAAATAGAAGTGTGGTATCTGGCAGGGAGTCCCTTAACAGTGCCCCTGTAAGTGAATGACTGTGACTGAAGTTGGCTACAAGGAAGCTTTTTGAAATAGTGGTCTTGGTCTGGATAGGAGGTGAGGGAGCACCAGTGAGCAAGCGAGTGCAACGCTTAATTACATGTGGCCTTTGCTGAAGGCTTTCCGTGCCAAAACAGACCTGGCTGGGAGCCCCCAGCTTGTGTCGAGTCCTTGCTCGGAGGAGCTGTGTTGTGGATTGCTTGTTATCCTTCCTGAGCAACATGTGTGCTGGGCTGGCAAGCGGGACCTGCTTTGCTCCCACACCAACCTCTGTTTATGTTTTTCATTTCATCTGATCCAGTTGGGCTGGCTGAGTCACTTCCCCAGGAGCCTGCTGGTAGCAGGGCTCAGAAGAGGGCTGAGAGTCAGCCCAGACAGATTCTGGGTACCACAAGGGGGTTGGGAGGAACTGTTCTAATAGAGGCAGAAGTGAGACATGGTTGTCTTTGTTTGACCTCTGTTGCATCCCAACCTTTTCCTGGCTTGCGCTGCACATGGAGAAGGTGAAGACTCTCCTACCTTTAAGATCTGGTGCCAAGGCAGAGCCTCAAGAGTTGCTTAGTGCAGGGCCATCTCCACTGAGCCACTCACGGCACCATTCAGAATTCACGCCTAATCCAGCTCACTTCAGGCTGCTTGCAGGGCAGCAGTCACTGTGCCAGGGCTGGGGCACTACAGCCTCTCAGGCGGTGCTGGCTGCTTTCCAGATACAGCTCTCAGGGTCAGCATTGCCCTGGGAAACAATGAACAGCTTTTGGATCCTGCAGCCTGAAAACAGGACCCCTAACACAACACCATAGCAAGCACGGTGGGGTGCTTGCTCCTTGCTCTGAAAAAGTCTTTAGCCCCTGAGCCCGGTGCAGCCCTGAGTTTGCTGTCTCAGCATTTAGGGGAGTGCAAGCAAGATGGGAAAGAGAAGGGTGAACATGCCAGCTGTGTCAGGGCACAGCAAGGGTGGCTGCCCCTAAAAGGGCAGGGACCTCCCCAGCCAGAGATCAGCCACTCAATACCTGGCCAGTGCCCAGTGCGGGCAACCAGGGCCAGGCACAGCCCTATGATCTACAGGCAGGACCATGGTGATGGGTCAGGGCTGAGGTCCACCTAGGACATCAACCAACAGGGGAGGGTTCAGATCAACAGTGCCCATAGCTAGCCCAGCATAAGAACAGCTTAGCTAAGCTAAGCTGGAAACCAGCACTCCTACAATGTTGCTTAACAGGAACTAAAAGCCTCAAGCTGAGCTTAAATAGAGCCCCTGGGCCTATGGGCAAGTGGTGGGGGCTCCAGGTCAGGCTGGTTAGGGCCACTAAGGTTTATCAGTGCCCCCAGGCCCCTGACAACTGTTGGTCTGTGGTGGAGTTGGTAGGTAGGTGGGTTTGAGGCTATGGCTACTGAGATGTATGTGCCATTTACTAGGAGTCATGGACAGTTTCCAGCTGTGAAATGCTCAGACTGTTCCCTTTCTTCTCCACAGGTTGATTGCAGGTGCAGAAAGAGCATCAGGGCCTGTTACTGCATTGTAGGGGTGTATGCTGAGATACAGCTTTACACCATCAGGATGTCCAGTGGCGCTAGCAACCTAGGACTACACCAATGGTAAGGATCCCAAGCCAGTACTGTTTTTGTGCTCATGTCTGTAAAGTTTTCCTATATGCAGAGTGGCTGTGGTATGGCTGTACAGCACTGCAGTACAGCGCTTGGTGGTGTTATCTACTATAGCTTAGCAGTGAAGAGACAACTCAAAGCAGGCAAGCTTGAAGGACCGGAGCTTTGTTCTGCTCTGCTCAGTCAAGGGTTGCAGTAAGCTTCTGCCTTTCTGGTGGCATATGCCTTGCCTAAGGTTGATCTGCATTTTTCTTGAGAGGTATCTGTAAGTCTCCTTTTTAAGCTTCAGCTAGATGCATATTTCTAGTTGAGTCCTAATACTGTAAACTGGTCTGAAGCTTCCTGAGTTGGCCCTGTTGTCAGGGACATCCCTTAAGACCAGGGGAATTCACCTTGCTAGTCAAGCAGTAGGATGAGGGCAGAGCTTGGGCTAAAAACTTCCTGCTATAAGCTTGGATAACTGCCGGCTCCTAGATTTTAAAGAGGATGTGGGAAAGATTATCACAACTGCTCCTGTAAGACCAAGCAATTCTCTTAATTTGTCTTCTAAAAGGAAATAAAAAGGGCTGTGGTCCTCCTGTTCATGTGCAAGTCTACTGGTGTCTGTAAGTGTTATGAGTTCAGCGGTAAGCCTGGTGGAGATAGGACATGAGAGATGGGGAAATGGAGCTGACAAGCACTTATGTTAACCCAGCTGGCATGATTTCAGCATATGTCCTGTTAGCTCCACGGCAAAGTGGGTGCCTGGTGTCATGCAGGCAGCCCTAGCTCCTGGCCTAAACAGGGTACCCCTTGCAAGATCAATGAGTGAGCTTGGAGGTGCTTCCCTTTCAAGGGGGAACTGCATCTGTCATGACTCACCAGGCAGGTGCCCATCACTTCTGTTGTAAGACATTGTTTTGGACAAAGTGGGTCTGAAGCTGCCTCTTCCCAGAAGCAGTGCTGGGCTGTGACACCCACGGTGCTTGAGGGGCAGCTGGGCGAGTGTATTGCACAGGTACCTTCAACACGCAGGGGACACTGGTCAGTCCTGTGGCTCTCCTGTTATCCCAGTGACCACTGATGTCCTTTGAGGGAAAGCAGGG
Source organism: Fulmarus glacialis (assembly GCF_000690835.1). Taxonomy (NCBI): domain Eukaryota; kingdom Metazoa; phylum Chordata; class Aves; order Procellariiformes; family Procellariidae; genus Fulmarus; species Fulmarus glacialis. Next base: position 5,183 of record NW_009195086.1, on the reverse strand, counting down.
CTCCTGTGTCAGGCCTTGAGCTGATCTGTAGTGACGAGACACCAAGCTGAGCCCTGGGGGGAGGAAGCAGATTAGCTTACAACAACTGCTGCTGCAGCTTTTTTGTATCTTCCTTGGAAACATATGGTGCTGGCTGCTCTCAGAGCCAGGGCATGGCCTCGGGTCTGCTCCTGCTGGCATCTTCATCCTCATGAACATCCCCCTGAAGCGAACAGAGACTTCAGCCAGCTCCACTGCTGCGAGGCAGTGCTGGTGCCTAGCTGTACTTTTGAAGAGTCTAGAGGAGTAGTTTGGTTTTGACCTCATCCTTTGGGAAGTTGGGGTGGAGTTTAGGGAATTGGGGCCTGAAGGGAGGGGAGTCTTGTGGTTAGAAGAGCTGACCTCAAGTCAGGAATCCCAGGCTCTGGTTCCCAGAGGTGCTTCTGATTTGCCAGCTAATCTTGGGCAAGTCTTCCCCACCCATGCCTCTTGGTTTTTCCCTTGCATTGAAAATGCAGTTATTTCCATGTCAAAGGTGTATTGAGAGGTTGGCTGGGTTTCCTCAAGCCTGCTGGGGTCCCCGGAGGCTGGTGCTGTGGGAGGGTACAACTTATTTTGGGGAGACTGATATGGTGTCAAGCCAACACTAACCTGCTGTCCTAAGATCCAATCATCTCTTACGATGGCTTGGCACCTTGCTGGTTAAACACCTTTAGCCTTGCAAAGACTGGGGGCATTTCCTTTACAGTTTTCTACTAGTCTCAAGTGGGGCAAGAGACAAGGTCTTTTCAAGGATACCAGTAGCTCTGCAATGTTGACTCCTTAGGATGTGAGAGCTGGGTGCATGCGGCACCACAAAAGTTGAGTAAAGTCTCTCAACAGTGTTTTTCCTTGGACTCTCACCAGGTTCTTTCAAAGGATCTGGCTCCATATTCTCTCTGGCTGCAGGATAAGTCTGACACCCTCCATCACTCTCAGGGTTGGAGTGGACCACTGCTGGACTATACAGTGAGGGCTAAAAAAAAAAAAAAAATAGAAGTAAAGCAAGGCCAAGTTGTGCAAGTCAGGGTTGGAAGAGGAACATGCACGAGGAGCTCCTAGCTACACGCCAATGCAGGGCTGTTCTGCAGCATTCCCCTCATGAATCCACTGCTTCCAAGCTTTCAGCATGTCCTTTGCATGTGTCTCCACATATCTCCACAGTGGCAGGTTTTGCTCAGTTTCCTTGCTATGCTTGTAATTAACTGACCTTTTAGGGTTTCCCACACCTTTTATACAATTTTGTATGTGACCACATTCCCCCTGTGCTGGGTCAGGCTGTGTGCCTGGGGCTTGCTGTCTCTTTTCTGCATAAGATACTCCCTGTATTCATTGCTTTTACTGCTCCTGTGAATCTTGAGGCTGAAGGGGGGGGAAGGGATCACATCTTACTGTTGCAGAGATTAGCTGGAGAGCAGCTCCAGAGATCTGTGCTGCAGCACAAGCCATGTCCTGGGAGGCTACACCGGAGCACTGGTGATTTGGGTTGTTTCAGATTAAATTTGTCTCTTCGGTGCAGTGACTCACCACGGTGAGGTGGATCTGATGAGTGACCTGCTGTCACCCAGGAAGCTCCATCCTCAGTGGAGGGCACACCCCACCAGCCTCTTGCTTTCCTTCAAGATCATCTTTTCCCTGAGCATCTTTTTACCAAGAGATACTCCCACACAATTGTTCCCCTAACTGCTGTGTAGGGAGATTATTTATGGCTCAAGCTGTGCTGAGGCCCCACCTCCCATGTCCCCAGGACAGGCTCTACCACGCTGGCATTTCTGCCTTCATCCTGACTGAGCAATGCTGGTGCAGGGGGAAGCCCACTCACTGCATGGGTGCTGCCTGGGCCTGGGACAGGCTTAGGGGATTTCTGCAACAGCAGTTCTTCCCGGGGTGTTATGGAAATATTTTGTTACAGCTCACTCTGAGGCCCAGCACACAGCTTTTGGTACCACCTCTCTATGCCTCTGCTCTTCCAAGCCCGTGTCCCTCCTGCTGGAGGGAGCATCCCCAGGTAGGGAGCTGGGACACTGGGGAGGGCACTGGCAGTTGGGCAGGCAGCAGCTATCCCTCGCATAGAATGTAGGCTGCACTGGCTCTTCTCTCTGGTAAGACATCTTGCAGTCTGTGTCCTCTTCCAGAGTGCCTTTCACCCTGAAAAATCCTGCCATGGTCCCATGTGCCCACCCCATGCAAGGGAGCTGCAACAGGCACAGGACGGTGCGGGTGTGCTCCCCCCTGGCCCAGGTCTGGGCAGAAGCCTGAGGTTTGGGCAGGGGGGTCAGGCAGGATCTCCAGCAGTGCCTTTTTGCCCTGAATAAGCTGTAAAGCAGCATTTATATAACAGACTGTTAAGTAAGGGTATTTTCACCATTTATCCTTAACCACCAGCCTGGTGGAATAATAGATAAGTGCATCAGCCCATTAAAGACTTGGCTTATACTGCAGTGGCTTCTTTAATATACCGCTAGGATGCGGTTGGGTGTTGGCACTGGCAGCAGAAGGCATTAATTAGAGCCACGTAGTTAAGTCTAGACCCTGAGGGAACACAGGCAAGTTGATCGGTTGCCCCGGAGCTCTCAATGCAGAGACAAGGGGAGTTCAGCTTCCCTTGCCCTCACTAGGACCCATCTCCTGCACGGCTGGAGTTGCTATTTCTGTGGTGCTTCCAGTGAGCTGGGTGAGGAGCACCCACCTGCTGTCCACACTTGCAGGGCTATGCTGTGCCCTGAGGCCAAAGCACAGCCCCACTGACTTTGGCAGCAGTGGGGCGGAGTATGGCCCTTATGCCCTTTGCAATGCCTGAAGCACAGGCTGTGCCGAAAGAAATGGCTCTGACAGCCCCCTGCACTCAGAGCAGCAGCCCGGAGGTGTGTCAGGGTGTTTGCTCCAAGTGGAGCTGCAGCTGCAGGAGAAGCTGTCAGACCATGAGTGGTTGGGCCGGGAGAAGGAAAGTGGTGTCTATGTGTGTCTGCAAGATACACATAGTGTATCTTGGCCAAGGGGGCTCGAGGACTGCTCAGTGGGAAGAGCTGGCACAGAGAATGCGAGGATGCCACTGCCCTTGTCCTGCATCCGCTTGCTGCCATGAGAGCAAATGTGTTGTGAGGGCCAAGAAGTCATGCAGTTACCCAATGCAAAGCCAGGCTTGGGAAACCTTGGTGCTTGCCGTCAGACATTGTGCCTGCGCGGTCCAGCTGTGCTGCGTGCCTTTCTAGAGACAGCCAGGAGGAGTCTGTGTGCCTCAGGTCAGGCTGAGGATCAGCAGTGTGTGACACTCCTGGAGCCAGCTGGGGAAGGAGCCCTTGTCTACCCCCTCCCCACCCAAATTTCATCTGGATCTGTACAGCTGCCAGGACAATATGACATCCCAGGTTGGTCTCTTCCAAGCAAGAAGTTACTCATTATGCTGCCCTTGTGACACCCACACTCTTCTGGGCTCGGGAGGAAGTGGTGTGTCGCAGGTTTGTGAAGACGAGCAAGGGTGATGCTGGCAATAGTTAGAAAGAAAACTCCTAGAAGCTGCCTGTGGTCAGGCTTGAGGAACTGGCAGAGACCAGGTGGCTGAAAGGGATGACATGGAACCGGGTGGACTCTCATGCAGGGAGGTTGTGGTACCTGCAGGCAAGGACTATAGGTGGTTAACCGCCCAAGTGACAGTAAAGAGTGCATGGCACTTCTCGCACTCTAGCTAAGCCCACTGAGTTGGGGCTGTGGGGTAGAGCATGGGGGATTTACCTGTCCCCTTCTCTGTCATCTGCCAGAGGGGTTCCCTGCTCCCTCCTGCCCCTTATCAGGAGGGACAGGGGGATCCAGGGCTAAATCCTAATCCAGGCTTATGTCAGTGCTGGCACGACCCACGGATGTGGGCACACATCCTTCAGGAGTTACAGGGCTGTGGGAAGGTGAGGGGGATATGGAACAGAGCGTGGCAGGGAGAGCAACAACTACTGTGGGGGAAATAGGCGTGGTTTGGAAGGAAATGTGTTTTCCATGGATGGCCTGGATCTCCAGCCAGGGTCGCAGGAGAGGACCTCTCCCTTACCCCTTGCAGCTCTCAGCAGGGCTGCCTGCAGGTGCTGGGAAGGCATAGGCATGCCTTGTTCTGGTACGGACACACTGGGAAGACTCTGAGCTCTTCCACCCAGTTAAATTTGTCACTCCGGCTGCAGCTTAGAGAAAAGCCTTCCCCCTCGCTGCCCTCCTGCCATCAAGAAGCTGCTGAAGGAATCAGGTCGTTGATCCCGCAGCAGCGAGGCCCCTAATTAGCCCAGCTTCTCTGAGTCTGCCAGGAAAGCTGGCTGTGTGCGAGGCAGCTCAGGGACCCGTGGTCCCCGGTGTGGGGGAGAGGGGCCCTGCGCAGGCAGGAGCCTGGAGAAGGAGGGAGAAAATGGCAGTGCTTCAATGCATCAAATATGAAAAAAGCCTGCTGCTTTCTCCCCATGTCCCCATGCCTGGGAGGGGAGAAGGGGACACACTTTCTGGGTGACAGCGAGGGCATGTGGGCATGGAGCTGGGCTTGCTGCAGGCAGGGAAAGCAGCAAGGAGAGGCAGCTCTTCCCAAATTCCTCTTGCAGGCATGGCGTGCACGTGAGGCCCTGGCTCCCCTGAGCCTCTCCTTTCACACACATTTAATAACGATTGCTGGGCTGGGTAATAAAGTGCTGTTTAATAGTGAATCGATCTGGCAGCCTGGGCGGGCAGGGAGTGCTGGCTGCCAGCCCCGGCGCCTGCC
>NW_009195086.1:0-335 GCF_000690835.1 Fulmarus glacialis | reverse complement strand
CGCACCCGCCTCCGGTGCCGGCAGAGCCCCCGCGCCTGGGCAGGACGCAAGGATGGGTTTTTTCCTCTTGTAGCGTGAAGTGGTTTCCTGAGACTGGGGTGGCATTTCCCATCCTTTGCGTGGCTGGTGGCACAGTGGTGTCAGGTCCATGGTAGCCTGGAACCTAGCACCTGTGGCCACAGTGTGCTTAGGGTGAGGCTCCCCCTGCGAGGAGAGTCCCCAGCACAGGGCCTGTGCCCCAGGACAAGGGCCATTAGCCCGCGGGGGGGTGGCTGGTGGCCCAGGCCACATGGCAGCTTTTGTCTTCTTGTCCTCATGGACAAGCAGTGGGGTAC
>NW_009195085.1:2199-2422 GCF_000690835.1 Fulmarus glacialis | reverse complement strand
CTTCGGTCCCAGTAGAAAACCCCGTAACTACCCTGGGAGCAGAGCGAGACAGCGTCAGAGCCCCGCGGGGCATCCGTGTGCTTGTAAATCCATGCACGGCACTGAAATTTGGGGTTGTTTTCCCCCTTGAATCCTCTGCTCAAGGCCGATGGGAGCCGCGGTGCCGCCCTGGAGATCCCCGGTCCCAGCAGCCCTCAGTCACAGCGTGTCCCCGGGGATATCC
>NW_009195085.1:1617-1988 GCF_000690835.1 Fulmarus glacialis | reverse complement strand
CCGCAGACACTCACCCATCCCCGTGGCTTCAGCCTGGTCCCAGAGCAGCTCCCCAGGCCCCCCGGCAGCGGGACCATCCCCCAGGCCACCCCCAGCTCCGCAGAGGCTCAGACGGGCTCAGGGGTCGGACGTGCCCAAGCGCAACACCACGTCTGCCCCCAGCGCCCGCCTGCACCTCGTGCCACAAGCACCCGCTTTGCTCCCGGCTTCCCCGTATCCCCTGGGGAAGCACCAGCCTACAGCCCACATCTGCTGCACCCTTGCAGGGTTGGGAAGAGCCGGGGAGCAATAAACATCCCAGATGAATTAAAACGCACCAGCTTTCCTGAAGATGCACGACGTGAAGGACACCCCAATGGCGCCAGGACCCC
>NW_009195085.1:251-1462 GCF_000690835.1 Fulmarus glacialis | reverse complement strand
GCTGCAGATGCCCAACTGCCAGCGGTCAGCAGTGATGGATCTGGTGCAGTCGGACAATTGCCCGCACCAGGAAAGCAGGGTGTGAGGCCAGATGGCAGCAATTCGGCGAAGCCCTGCACCGCCACGCTCACCCCTCAGCACCGCTCTGCTCCCCCCAGAGCCAGCTGCTGCTCCCCCCTCCCAAAGCCCCAACACAGAGGCTGCAGCACCGGCAGAGCCACCCCGGGGTGGCAGGGAGCTCTGCCAGGCCCCAACCCCGCTGTCAGACTGGCATCGGTATCCAGGGGCACCGTGATTCCTGCTCGAGGCACCGGAGCAGATTAAACATCGCTTGACTTCCAGCACGTGGGACCGGGACACAGCAGCCCCCGCGCTCGGGGGGGCTGGGATCCCACACCCCAGGGCTGGCAGGGACGGGCCAGCGCTGGCAGGGGGCCAGCACCGTCCCTGGTTGTATGATTATACCGGTACGGGGCATCTCGGATTCCAGTCACACACTGCCTAATTTACGGTTTAATTAATAAATGGGGAATTATGCCGAGTTTATCCAATACTTTTGGACGCGTGATGTTATCAAAATCCCATTACTGACGAAGGAAGGCATGAAGAGCAAAATTAGCTTTGGCATCTGAAACACTTCAGTCAATGCGATAACACAATTATTAGGGCTAATAATCAAAGAGCACTTTGGAGAACACGGGCTCCGGCGAGAGCCGAGCCGAGGGCAGCCACAGCCCGGCGCGGGGACAAGCGCGGGAACAGCCGGGTTTTCACCCGGGAGGGAAAGGCCGACTGCAGCCAAGGGCAAAAGCATTTTGCCAGACTGCACTTATTGGCGGCTCCAGTTATTGGCACAGGCAAAGCGCCGGCGGCCGCCGGGCTGAGGAGGAGCACGGCCGGGCACAGCGCCGAGCTCCGCTGCCAGGGGGTAGGGAAGAGGGAAAGGAAAAAAAAAAATAGAAGATTTGAAAACCAGCGGGCGCTGGGTCCCATCTATTTGCTTCGGGCATCGATCCTGCTGGAGGACATCACGGCTCTCGCAGACCAGCTCTCCTGCGCAGCCCAGAGAAGGAGAAACTCAAGTGATAATTAGGAGCTGCAGTCATCTGGTTCCCAGAGCTGGGGCTTTGCCAAAACCACCGAGAGCTGGAGGAAGGGCCTGCTCCCACCCCTCGAGGGGTGAGCAGGAGTTCCAGCTTGCTTCGGTGGCC
>NW_009195085.1:0-226 GCF_000690835.1 Fulmarus glacialis | reverse complement strand
GGGAGGCATCCCCCCCAGGAGCGGCCAGCAGTAAATATTCCCGCTCGCCATCCCACCGCGCCTGGTGGGCGCGGCTTCGTGTGGGCAACTCACCTGCAGAAAGGCAGTTGATTTGCAAACCCCCCCCAACCATATATATAAGGATATATACATATATATATAAGGATATATATGTATATATTCATATGTCCTCCCTCCTCCCGTGACTCCGGGCAGCGCCGGGTGC
>NW_009195084.1:3687-7437 GCF_000690835.1 Fulmarus glacialis | reverse complement strand
CCCCTGCCTTCGAGCCGTCCCCTGCCCTGCTGCAAGGCGGACGGAGCCAGCAGCCAGCCTGGAAGCAGCTCCGTTTTTTACAGACATGATCAAAGTGCTCCGTGGCGAGAGATAACCTCCACCCTGCTCCGGCTCCGTGGAGCGATGCCGCTTGGTCGGTGCGTCCAGGCAGGAGGCTGCGGTGCTGGCTCATCACTCAAAGTCCGGCTGGGAGGAGCAGACCCCGCACTCCCTTCAGGATCTTCCAGCTTATCTCTTCTTCCTCAGATGCTGAAGAGAACAAGCTCTCACCGCTCCGGCTCAGAGCTGTCAGGGTTGGGGATCAGCCTTAGGGGAAACGAGTGGCTTCTTGTGCCACATCACCCCCCCAAAAAATGCCATGGGCTCGTGATGGCTGCCAGGGGAAGGCAGAATGGGGGACACGAGGCAGAACTGGGGACACGAGGCAGAACCGGGGACACCAGGCAGAATTGGAGACACGAGGCAGAACTGGGGACACCAGGCAGAACTGGGGACACGAGGCAGAACCGGGGACACCAGGCAGAATTGGAGACACGAGGCAGAACTGGGGACACCAGGCAGAACTGGGGACACGAGGCAGAACCGGGGACACCAGGCAGAATTGGAGACACGAGGCAGAACTGGGGACACCAGGCAGAACTGGGGACACGAGGCAGAACCGGGGACACCAGGCAGAATTGGAGACACGAGGCAGAACTGGGGACACCAGGCAGAACTGGGGACACGAGGCAGAACCGGGGACACCAGGCAGAATTGGAGACACGAGGCAGAACTGGGGACACCAGGCAGAACTGGGGACACGAGGATGAGGCCGAACTGGGGACACGAGGCAGAACTGGGGACACGAGGCAGAACTGGGGATATGAGGCCGAACTGGGGACATGAGGCAGAACTGGGGACACGAGGCAGAACTGGGGACATGAGGCCGAACTGGGGACACGAGGCAGAACTGGGGACACCAGGCAGAACCGGGGACACCAGGCAGAACTGGGGACACCAGCCTGTCCTTAGCGCGCAGCCCCTTTCCGTCTCCTCCCAGACTCGTTTCCAGCTGCCGCCAGATCTTCCAGGCTGCAGAGGCCGGGGTGCCCGGAGAGGCTCCCTGGGCTTCCCCGGGAAAAGGAAAACACCGGCGTCTGCAGGAAAGCGTCGGTGAAGGCTCCGCTTTTCCATGGGAGGGGGCAGAGTGAGGGGAAAAGGCTTTGCCCGTGGCCGCGGAGCCAGGCAGTGGCGGAGAGAGGAGCTTCTCCATCCCGTGTTCACCTCCCGACGGTGCCAGAAACAGGATGCACGGAAGCACCTGGGCGGCTTCGTTAATAAAAGCGCATTTATGACCACGAAAAGCAAAAAAAAACCTGCACCGCTTTGGCGCTGGGGCAGGGTGCGACCACGCCGCCGGCTCAGGCGCTGCCGAAATTCAGGGGTGCGTCTCCGGCGCCGTGGGAGATGCTGCTCTTTGCGTTTTGCAGGCAAGGCTGAGTTTGGGATAAATCTAAAAACCTGATTTTCCCCAGGATTTCACACGCAGCAACAGCTCTATTTTATCAAACCCCGCAGCCCGGAGCAGAGCCCAGCGACGCCCCAGCTGCCCTCCAGCCCCTCAGGTACCTGCCACGCTCTCGTTTCAGGGATGTCTCCTTCCGTATCTCACCACCCCAAGCCGGTTCTCCGCTTACGGAATGCCTGCAGCCCCTCCAGCCCCGCGGCCGCTCCCCTCCGCCCGGCTCCGTCCGGATTCCCCAACGCTCACGCGCTCATTCGACCCCGCCAGTAAAATCACGCAGCGAGCGGAGGGGCGGCTCGGCCCTGGCCTCTCCTGGAAGCCCCAGCAAGGCGCTCAAAAGCAAAGGGAGAGGGACTCGATGATCCTTGTAGCTCCCTTCCAACGGAAATCTTTGCCACCAGTCAACATTGCACTCTTAAAAAAACAAAAAGACCAAAAAAAAAAAAAAAAAAAAAAAAAAAAAAAAAAACACCCAAAGAAAAAAAAAAACCGTAAAAATAAAAAAAAAAAAAAAAAATCCAAAACAAAGCAAAACCACCTCCAAGCATGGAATGCCCTCCCCCACCATCTTAAAGTAGGGCAATAGGCCGCAGAGGCTTCACAAGGCTGCAGAGAAGTGCCAGAGTATCACTTTGTGCTCTTCCGCTGTACAGTTGTTGGGGTTTTTTGGGGCAGATTTGTGGTTTGGGTTTTTTTTGTTTGTTGTTTGTTTGTTTGTTTGTTTTTAACTTAATGAAACATTTCCAGTTGGTGTGTCCCTCCCCCCTCCCCGCTACTGCTCAGCTCCAGCTCTAAATTATCTTTTTTTTCTTTTTCTTTCTTTTCTTTTCTTTTTTCTTTTCTTTTCCTTTTTCTTCTCTTTTTTTCTCTTTTCTTTTTCTATTTCTTTTCTTCTCTGTTCTATTCTATTCTGCTCTATTCTTTTTTTTCTATTTCTATTTCTCTTTTTTTTCTTCTCTTCTCTTCTCTCTTCTTCTCTTTTCTTTTTCTATTTCTTTTTTTTCCTATTCTATTCTGCTCTATTCTTTTCTTTTTCTATTTCTATTTCTTTTCTTTTCTATTCTTTTCTATTCTGTTCTATTCTATTCTATTCTATTCTGTTCTGTTCTGTTCTGTTCTGTTCTATTCTATTCTATTCTATTCCATTCCATTCCATTCCATTCCATTCCATTCCATTCCATTCCCATTCTATTCTAAATATTTAGTAGTGTTGACCCTCCTGAAGGCCTTATTGCCACCATGAGCAGAGCAGAGCCCAGCACCCCGGCCACAGCAAGGCCAGGCACAGCCACGCGGCATAACCACAGCCGTGGGCTCCCTCGCACCGAAGAGCGGGTGCCGCGCTGCAAGAGCACGCAGGGCTCGCTAGCCGCTGCCAGCGTAACGGTCAGGGGACAGCGTGCCCGCTCCGGGCCTCGTCTGGGCTGTTCTTCACCCCAGGAGCAGGACCTTCGTTGCAAAGCAAAGCTCCTCAGGTTAAATCTGCTGGCCCTGCGGGTCCCAGAAGGACAAGGCATGGAGCGCTGTCATCTCCTGGGTAGCCTTGGACATCCCGCATTTCTTGAAAAAGCGTCCCAAGAACCAACAGCTCGTCCTTTCTGCCACTGCAGCCAACAGCTCATCCCTTCTTCCTCTTCGTCCCTGCCGTTAAATCAAGGCTGAACACTTCTGTCCCTCTATTTGGACAGCGTCCCTTTGCAGGACACCTCTGTGGTCCTTATCGTCTCACCCACTCCTCCCCAGCCTACGTGACACCGACACCACCATGCCCTTTCGCAGCCCACCCTTCCAGAACCCCAACACCATCCAAACAGAGCCGAGAGGGAAGGAAAAATCAGAGAAAACCAGAGAGCGCTTACTTCTCGTAGTCGTGTTTGCAGTAGAGCTGCCGGTTGCGACAGTAGCAGGTCCCGGAGAGCGGCTGCAGGCAGACGGCGCATTTCACGCAGCCTTCGTGCCAGGAGCGCTCGTTGACTCGCAGGAGGAACCGGTCGGAGATGGGGGTGTCGCAGCCGGCGCACACCTCCCGCATCTTGGAGTCCGAACCTGGGCAGCAGGAAAAAGACGGCGTGAGAAGGAGTTTTCCTCTGGGGGGGGGGTGATGTCCTGCCTTTTTTTTGGGGGGGGGTGATGCTTAGCCTCACACAACTCCTTGCAATCATCTACTGTTGTTTTTTACTTTTTTTTTTTTTTTAAAAAAGCCACGTGCGGTTAGAGTGGGGTGG
>NW_009195084.1:2634-3440 GCF_000690835.1 Fulmarus glacialis | reverse complement strand
CGCGGCTCTGGCACTGCAGAAATTGCAGAGAACCCACATTTGGGAACCAGAGAGCAAATGTATGTGCGTCTCGACGGGAGACGGTGGGTGCTGAGCTTGTTGGAAACCTTGGTTCAGGTCAGAAGACAGACCCAGGTCTGAATTTTGTCCGGTTTCACCCCCGATTTGGTGCTAAAAGCTGCTTAAAAAGGCTCCAGAGATTTGGGATTTTTTTCCTCCTCGGTCTTATCAACATGTAAATCTATGGCTGCTCTTCAAAGGCTTCGTCATGATAACTTCAAGGTAAAGGAGTGAGTAATAAATACGCTATCTGGTGCGCCGGATCTGGGCGGCTGAGCCAGGCAGCGGAACCCTCTCCGATGTCCACAACCTCCGCCCTGCCAAGCTCCTGGGGTTTTACGAGCGCTTATCTCTGTCCTCTCCAGCCCCTCGATGCTTTTATCCTCCTGTAAGCTTGTGGATCCTGGGGTAACACCTGCCCAAGCCCCCTCGAAGGGTTTGGGGGGATGATAGCATCCCGTGGACGGAGCTGTTTTAAAAGGCAGCGAGGTACCGAGGGCAACCAAGGTCTTCTGCTGCACCTCGGAGGAACGTGGGCTGGAGGGGGGAACGCTAAGCCCAGCTCTAATTTGGGGACCGTCCCAGGGCAAGGAGTCAAAGCCAACAAGTAGCGGTGGCAAATGGCAGGAGACGCGTGCCGACGGGGAGCCGTGCACCTCTGCGCGAGGCTGGGAGGCACCGAGGAGCCCCGACCCAGCAGCACCTCCAGCACAAGGGGATTTTATGCTTCTCCGGGACACGCGGAG
>NW_009195084.1:1410-2588 GCF_000690835.1 Fulmarus glacialis | reverse complement strand
CACCGTTGCCCGGGTTCGTCCGCTAATGAAGATCCCAGCCAGGACCCTAAATCAGCCCACCAGCAACTTGCTTTCTGTCTCCTCGGACTCAAATTGGTGGTCGGAGGGTGGAGGAGCGGAGCACGGAGCCAGCAGGACCGCCCCGGCGGAGGCAAAACGCGGGCAGTCAGAAAATACCCGCGAGCGGGAAGCTTTCTGAACACTTTTTCTGTCCGATTTTTAGCTACAGGTGCTTTCCCAAAGTCCTGAAATCGTTTGAAACCACGGGAAATGCTCTCTGCCTTGAAGGGCGCTGCTGTTGTTAGACCAACGTAGGAGGGACTGGTTGGGGGGGGGGGCAAATTGGGCTATTTTGGGCTTTCTATGCCCCCGAAAATGGGGGTGTCTTGTGCAAAGGCAGTTTCTGCCCCACTTTACTGCGGTGCGTGGGTTTGGGTCCTGCACCTCCAGCATCCCAGCTGGCTGAGGCCGCAGACACGCGCCCGGGCGATGCGGGACGTTGCGGCAAGTCGTGTCCCTTGCAGCTCCCAGGCTCGGCACAGCTCGTTAATTAAGTGCTGGGACCCGGAAATCGGGTGGCAGCACCAGCTGGAGGGGAGCAGACGCCGAGAGCCCTCCTGCAGATCGGGATTCAGCAGATTAGGGGTGGAAATGAGGATTTTAGGCCAAGAAGAGGAAAAAACGAATGTCTGCGGCAGCGCAAGAGCTAGAACAGCGCAGCTCTATAATGCCAGGAGGGCAGCGTGGCTGGCCAAGGCGACAAGCAACCGCATCCCGGGGGCTGTGGGCACGTGCGGAGGTTCTCCGTGGATGTTTATCCCACCTCGAGCCTCCACTTCTCACTTTTTCCTCCATTATTAACTTCTGGAGTCAAATCATTTTCACCCTTCTTGACTTTGAGCCCATGGACTTTGTCACCGCGGGACCAGCCAAACCTCTGGTGGGTTGGAGGCATCCGGGACTAAAAATCCCCAACTCTTAATTTAGGGGGAAAAACACCAGGGAATAATCTAACGGCAAATTAGTCTGAGAGCAGATAGTTAAATCGCCGGGGAATGGGAGCTCAGTCTAAAAGGGAGAGACACAAAACTTCAGCCCGGGGATGTTTGTCCCTCAGGGAGCAGGCAGGAGGATGCCGGGGATTCGGGGTGGTGGGAGGCAGCAGGGTCCTGCCCGCT
>NW_009195084.1:549-850 GCF_000690835.1 Fulmarus glacialis | reverse complement strand
CCTCATCCCAGTATTATCCAAAATTACCCCCCCGCCCCATCCAGGCTCTCCCACGGCACGTGAACTCCCCACCGGGGTCTCCTGGGCAGATTTCCTCGCTGTGATTTAAAATTGGGGTGAGCTATCGCCCGTGGTCGAGGGCCACGCGACCGCAGCCCGGTCCTGCACGGGATGTTCCCTAAAATCAGCGAAGGACCGGGATAAACTCCGAAGGGGCTTATCCGGGAGGTCGGGACAGAGCAGGGATGGATGTTTGCGGTGTCCCTGTCCCTTCCCGGCTCCGTGCCTTGCTCCTTGCTAA
>NW_009195084.1:0-465 GCF_000690835.1 Fulmarus glacialis | reverse complement strand
TCTGCCGTTACGGACAGCCTCAGCCCACAGAGCCGCAGCTGCTTTGGGGTTGCAAGATGGCATTTTGCAGCGTGCCAACATCTTGCCGTGGCTTTCGCCGCCTTAAAATTGGCAAACCAAAAAGCCAGGCTGAGCGAGGGGGGGTGCTCCCTCTCCCCTGCTCACCCCGACAATCCGGGGTGGGGAAGGAATCTCCTTCCCGAGCGGGGAATAAACACCGCAGAGGAGCGGGGAACGCCGCTGACGGCAGATGGGATCATACGGTTGGGAGAAAACGGGCAACGCAGGCAGGGCCGGCTGGTCCCGCTGCAACTTACGGACACGCCGAGCCCCCCGGAGCGGCCCGGGGAGGATGAGGATGGGGCAGGCAGCCATGGATGCTGCCTGAGCAGCCCGGGCTGGGGGGGCTGAGGGTCTCCCCGGTCCCCACTTCCCGGTGCGTGGCACCCGCTCCCGGTCTCTCCG
>NW_009195083.1:5264-5821 GCF_000690835.1 Fulmarus glacialis | reverse complement strand
GTAGCTCCAGCTGCACCCGGCCGTGCAGCAGCTCCCCGCTGCCGTAGGCGCCCCATGCTCGCCCGTCCTCCAGCTCCACCACCAAGCTCCGCACACACCCCGGGGGCTGCATCGCTGCTGGCCTGCTTACCCCGCAGCTCCAGGAGGCTAGTCCCCGCCTGGGCTGAGGCGAGCGGGGGCGGCTTTTTTTGTGCAGCCCTCCAGGGAAGGGAGGAAAGAGCAAAGGCTGCACCAAGATCCCCTAATTTATCCCAACCCTGTAGGCCTAATCTTCCCCAGGGTTGGACTGAGACCCTGTTTTGCAGTGATGCTTTAGTGTTGACCTCATGTGCGTGGGGCTGATGCCGTGCCGAGGATGGGGCCGCGGAGACAAGTGACGTGTTTTTAAACCGATCGAGAAATAACGTGACTTCATCTTATCTCTGAGTCACAGACACTGTTGACGTGCAACTGGTACGGTGGCTCTGTTCCGTTGGCAGGGAGGGGCGTCACGTACCACCAACCGTGCTGGCAGATTTCACGCCGCTGGGGGAATCAAAGAAAGGCTCTTTGGCCTT
>NW_009195083.1:0-5251 GCF_000690835.1 Fulmarus glacialis | reverse complement strand
TGGTGGAAAGGGTGGGAGAGGAGTTTAGAAAGCAAAGACCCTTACCCCAAAAGCCAGTTTTACTTTCTGTGTCTGAAGTTGCATCAAAATCCACATGAAGAAGAAAGTGAACAACCACAGAATCCTCCCCAATCACCTGGTTCCACCAAAAGGGTGACGTTCACCATTTATCCCCAGTGAACCATGGCCGTTTCTGTGGTAGCACAGGTGGCAATGTCACCTCAGGGTCACATAAAAGTAATGGGGCAGACTGATAGCAGATCCAAGCCCCTGTTACTACACCAAATGATGCAATCTAGGTGTTTGAATCGAGGTGTTTGCAATGTACCAGCATAAGATACTGATGTGAGGTGCCTGCGTGCATTTGCAAGACTTGAGTATGTGGCTTCTTTGAAGTATGCGTGGAGCAAAAGCCTGTCCCTTTCCCGAGGGATGTAGTCAAATCCCATGAGGAAAGCACAGGGGGCCCAGCCACTGCTCACACACGAACTGCAGCAATTGGAAATGGTTTAGTAACCTGTGCTCAAATGCTTCGGTGCTGGCTCACAGCACATGTGAATCAAGCCCATCTGCATCAAAAGGCTGAGAAGAGCTTGTGAAGCGGCAGCTGTGACAAGGCAGCAGCTGACCCTGCTCACTCGGCCTCCCAAGGGAGGGGGGTGGCCAGCCCACACTGATCCCTCTTTAAAATACCTATATCCAAACAGAGTTAGTGCAAGCTCAGCATTCAGCAAACCCACGTGAGTTATCAACTCAACAAAAATAGACGGCTCACCTCTAGGAAAACAGATCACTCATCATAAGCTGGGGAGTGCTACCTCTCTGCCCTACTGTTCACTGACCTTTGGTTTCAGGCCTTGACACCAAAATCCAACCACAAAATAAGGGAGTATTCCAGCCCACACACAGTCCTGACAGTGCCTCTCACTTTGCTTCTGATCTCTTGCCCTTTCTCTGAGCTTCCCCCTACCTCACCTGCCCCAGCACCTGCCTAGAGGCACTCAGCGGGTCCTGCAATCCAGAGAGGTGTCACCCACGCCTTTGAGCTAATCTCCTGGTGTTTATTCTTGCTGTCACAACACCTTCTTGTGTCCTCATTCAATTTGAGAAATAAATGTTCTCTGTAATAACACACAGATGGGCCAAGAGCAGGGCACCAGGATGGCTAACAGGTAACACGACGTGTAGGCAGTCCAGAGTGCAGCAAGTTCTGGACGGTCACCAAAGAAGGCAGAACATCATGGTGCGAAGAGCACCTTCCTCTGGGGACAGTATCCTTTCAGGGTCCCCAGGGGGACACAGCTCACTTGGGAGTTTGCCTTTTGGATTTCTGCTGGGCCTCTGGACTTGGGCGTGAACTCATCTTTCTGCTCAGTCCTGAAGAGGTCCTGCGCCCTCCAGGGTAGCCCCAGGTGTGAGTATTTGATCTGAGGAGAGAAAATAGCTTTCAGCACATGAGGACGGGGCTGGGGAAGAGGCAGGTGGTAACATGGCACCTGGCGGTCCCCACATCTGAGCCCCCTGTTGCTGCCTGAAGGGTCCCCACCCTGGGCACCTGCAGTCTGTGCCTGCCTGCATCCTCTCTCTCTGGCAGATGCACAACCTTCTCTGCTGGTGGTGCAAAGAGACGTTTACCCTGGCTGGACGCCTCTAGCCATGCCAATTTTCCTCCTCTGATCCTCTGTGGGGGACCAGAATTACCTTCCCCCTCCCTCCTTGGCTTAGGGACTTGATTGCCTATCCTTCCTCTCTCTTCAAAGATTTTTCTCAGCGACGACTCTGCTCCCCACAGAGCATTTACTTGAGACTGGAGGCAGACAGGCTTGATGCATGGCTGTCCCACCTCAAGTGGCTCAAGAGCACACACCAAATCTGATGATGTTAATGGAGAGGCTACAGCTTCGCTTGGTATAATCCTGCTTCCCCAAGCCACCCCGTGGTAAATCCAAGCCTATTAAGGCTGTACCTGCTGCAGCATGTCTTCAGAGAGTCGTCGTTTCTGCTGTCTGTGTGGGACAAGCATGGCCTGCATGGTTGTGACAGAACTTTCATCTGCTGACAGATGGAATTGAAATAAAAAGTAAATTCAAGCCAGTATATTAGGAGGCAACATCTTGACTTGCAGTCACAGATCTGTGTGCATTTCCATTACGAGAGGAAAAGACAGGCTTTGCCATCAGCACCTTGCTGAAAACCTTTGCCCAGACAGAAAACAGTTTTCACGGTGAGGAGGTAAATGAAGAAATTCACATGGCAGTTACAGGAATATCACTCCATATGCTAGTTATGGAGCTGCTCCACAAGTTTGGGGCCAAGGAAAAGATCAATTCAACTGTGATCTATTCCACATTTAGTAAAACAAATGGCTTAAAAACAGATACATGGCATGAGGGGACCTCTCTCTTAGCTGCAGAGTACTGGCCATCAGAAACAGGAGGCAACATCACAGGAGGATTTTCTTAATGCCTTCCATGATCAGCTCTAACCGCATCCCTTCCTGAGGTTGCGTAAGCACAGCTTTTGTTTGAAATCCTCTCCTTCCTCCCAAATACAAATGCAAAACAACTTCTAAAAACAAATGTAGCAAGGGAGAAAGATCAAGCCACTGGTTCATGTCCCAGAAATCATTCACGTCACCTGCACATGCAAAACATTGCTATATGAAGGCCGTGAATGCCTATGGCTGGCACAGACATCAAAGTGGCTGGTGAGTGAGATGTCACTTGGGGAGGTGAAAGAACCTGAGATTAGCAGTCACTGTGAGAACCAGCAGCAGCAGGCATGGGGCTGAGCACGGCTGTCCTGCCTGGTTTTGGGATAACAGTCTCATTAAAGACACTGACGCTGCACCAGTGCTTTCCTGCCATCTCCAACCTGAGATGCCTGGGCTGCCTCCTTTCCCAGAGGACCAGGCATCGCTGTCCCTTGCACAGAGCTAGGAGAACCTCAGCAGGCTTCATCTGGCACCACGACAGTCTGAGCAACATGGCCTTACTGTGGTAGTTGAAGGGGATGTGGCTCTCGCGGTGGCTCTTGCTGTCTGCCGTCACCCTCTGGCTCTGGCGGGGCGGCCGATAGTCTGACTGCTGCGTTGTGCTGAAGAAACAGGAGCCTGAATGCTCATCTCCCAAGCGGACATTGCTTCGATGCTTCTGCAGTAGCAAGTCAGGCTTCAGTGCGAGGTTCCACCTGTCAGTCTGGAAAACACAAGAGCTGCTTTAACAGAAACAGGCTGTAGCTGGGAAAGGCACCCTATTGCACATTACACCCTGCAGAGCCCAGAGTGGGGAGGGGAGAAGGGACAACAACATTGGCTTTATGTGCCAGAGTAGCGTACATAAAAAAAGAGAGGGTCTCCACCAGAGAAACACCCACACAGCAAAGCTGGGAACAGACCTCTGGGTAGGAGAGCTGTGTAGTCGTAGTTCTTGCCAATGCTTGATTTCTCTTAGGGTCTTCATCGCCTCTGGGGATGGATGAGGCACATTTGTTTGGATGGGCAGTAGTTACAGGCTCTGGCAAAAGCAAGAGTGAAGGATGTTGGAGCACTCTGGTCACTGAACAATTTCTAGCTACAGCAGCTTCTCCTCATGCAGTAAAGCACAGGAATGAATACAGCTATTTAACCTGCCAGGGAAGTGGAGTGAGGATGAAACTGAGCCTCAAAGTGATGACACTGATGCTGAGTACATAAAAACTAGAAAACGTTAAAAGTGCAGAATTATATACATATTATATGAATGCATTATATCTTTAGCTATAATTATACCATTAAAACCAAGTGATAAAACCTACTGTTCAGCTTGTTATAAACCTCAGTAGTGGTCTGTACATGTTGCCTCTGTATCACAGACTTACTCTACCTAGATTGTGCACTGGGAAGAGCTCTGACGTCGAGGTGGAGAATCTGGTGCAACCATCCCCCAGCTGCAGGTTCGTGCGGTGGATCTGGGAGGCAGCACATTCCTTGTCGTAGACTCTGCGAGATACCAGATATGAGCTGCTTCACTAGCAGTGTTCACCAGAAAGAGCAGTTCCTGGGGATGCCCATCGGGATCTCCTGCGGATACCTGTGTCTCCTCTTGTCTGGGGCACTATAGGCATGTTTCTGCTCACTTATAGATCCACTGCTTCTGGGATCCCCGAATTTAATAGGAGACACGTGCTGAAGGGAAGCCAAGAGAACCACTTAAAGCACAGTCCCTTTGTTTCCCCTCTATGTCTTTCCATCCATCTGGTTTTCACTTCCACAGATCCCACCCCTTTCAGGACAGAATTCAACATGGGAACGTGCTGCCCTTTAACTGCGTCTTGGTCCTCCCCGGAATCATGCTGTTACCTTTTCACTTGGCTTTGCAGGTGGACTCCATTCACCCTTAAACTGTGTTTGATAAGAAGTGTTGTAATAGGACTGTCCATCCCCTTTAATAGTGGGAACACATCCTGCCAAACAGCCAGAAGGGGAAATGAACGCTGTTATTTCTAAAAATGCTCTATTTACCTTAGTAAGGAAATATTAACGATAATGAAGCTGCAATCTCGAGGCAGCTGCTCTTTTAGCATTTCAGTACTCCTGAATCTATTTCGCACAATGAAATGGCAAAGGAATTAACGCCAGATCGCAGTAAGGCGAGCTGCAACACTGCAGAACGTGGATGCGGTGCATCAGAAGCAATGCAGCTCTGGTGCGAAAACTGCAGCATCTGAGGATACAGCAAGTGAAGAAGACAGCTGGAAAGGCTGCGCAGCAAAAGCTTGGCTGGCGAGTGGCTCTAGTTAGTGTAATTAACCTGTTTTATGAGCATCAGATTGATTTACTCAGCTATAAAAAGAGAAAGCAAAATATCCAGATAGTTCTAACAACTTCAATTGCTCGCAGCATGACTCTGAGCCAAGCCACCGAACCCCCTGGTGCCCAGGAAGCCTGCGCAGCACTGAGGACTGCGGGGAAGGTCTGTTGGGCACAGACCGGACTGTAAAAGAGCTCACCCCTGTGCGAATGCCATGGCCTGGCAGTGGGCTGGATCTCACGTGCTGGGTACGAGAAGGTGTAGACCGATGGAGGGAGCTTTATTTTCTCTCTGTCTCCACAGGGAATATTATCCTTCCTTTTCTCGGCCGTGGGCAGGGGGGGTCTCTGAAGAGGGCTGTGGGGACAGGGGAAGCTCTCCCTCGTCGCTGAGGTGAGGACGCGGATGCGGGGGTCAGCGTGCATGCGGACGTGCGACTCCCGGGGAGCGACCGGGGCCAC
>NW_009195082.1:665-4331 GCF_000690835.1 Fulmarus glacialis | reverse complement strand
TACGCCCGGCCCTCCTTCACCTGCTGGCCCACAGCCCTGCAGTTATCTCGCTCCAGGGCTCTGCCGGAGCCTCCATCCTGCTCCCTGGGACAGCCAGGCTCAGGCAGGTCTGCCGGGACCCGCCAGGCTGCTGGGGATGAGCAGCGCGAGGCTCGCTCTATGCGAGGGTACGGTGCTGTGAATACCCAGATTGGCCCGAGATCTGCTTCCCTGCCTCCTCTCCACCCTTCCCCGTGCACAGAGCCACCTGCTAGGAGGAGCAAGGAAGGGCCCTGGCTGACTTTGCATGAATGATATACTTGTCCTGCCCCTCAGGGCTGGTGCATCAGCCTTCAGAAGGGGCTGACAGTGCTCTGGGCACGGGAGGTTCAGTTAACGCCGCTCCCCCTGCGCAGGACCGCAGCACTGTTGGCAGGGATAGGGGCATGGGGGATGTGAGATCAGCATCTGTTAGGAAATCTGGGGAAACATGGGGCCACGCTACCAGAATCACTGCCACCCCACTTCAAAGACAGCACTGGTGGCATCAGGCAGCTCTGCTGCGGTCTGTGGTTAGCGCAGGGCCGGGAAGAGCCGGGCGATGAAGGCAGTTTTTTTTTAAGTCCTCACCTCAGGACATGGGTTAGCACACAGGTTAGCCCATGCGTGCTTGCAGAAGTGCGGCAGTGCCAGAACGCTGGGGAGCGGCATGAATTTGCAGGTCTTGTTTCTTCCAGTGCTGGGAGCCTGGTGACGCTGTAGGATGCTTTGATAAGCAGTATGAACACAAGGGCAGGTGCTGCAACCGGTGTCAGCCAGGTACGGAGACCCCCTCCACTTCCTGGGGCCCCAGGGCCCGGTCACGACGGAGCAAACCCAACTTGGTGTGACCGAGCCTTCTCCACTCCATTGCCAGCAGTGCCGACAGCTTCACCTCCCTATGTCACCTCAGTGCTAGAGCAACTGGGGACCTCATGGGTGCCCTGGGAGACCCCCTGGACCTCACTGAACCTGCCACAGTTCTCTTGGGACTGCCTGTGCTCCTGCAGCCACAGGACCCCATGGCACAGGCAGCTTGAGGAGAGATGCTGCCACTGGCACTACCAGATTGTGATGGTATTTGCCAGCTCCCGCTGTCACTGCCAGATTATTTCCCAGTCCTTGGAGTGCTGGAGGCAGTGAACAGCCCCCCCTGCTCTCCTGCCCCAGCACCAGCAGCCCTCCCCACCTCGCCCCACACAGCATGTGCAGCCACCGGGCAAGCTGGCCCCTGAAGCCCTGGCTGCCGGAGCGGCATGCTGCAGTGGCCCTGGCATCCCTCCCCTATCGTGCTGGCAGAGCTGCTGCCTGGAGAGGGGGAAAGCCCCCCCCTCCCCACCAGCCTCTGTTGCAGGGGAAAAGCTGGTCTCCGAATGCAATGACACAGAAGACTCTGTTTGCGCCCGCTGTGAGAGCGGACACTATCAGCAGAGCTGGACCAAGGAGAGGCACTGTGCCCCCCACGATATCTGTGAAGACAGTAGGTGCTCCCTGTGCTCACCGGCCCCAGCCTGCGGAGGCTGCAGGGGCTGGTGTCCCCCCAGGGTCACCTGCCCGGTGCCTGACCTCGCCCGTGCTCCCTTTGCCCAGACGCTGGCCTCATTGTGAAGATGCAAGGAAATGAAACGCACAACACTGTGTGCCAGTGCCAGGCCGGCATGCACTGCTCTGACACCAGCTGCCAGACCTGTGTGGAGAACCAGCCCTGCCAGCGCGGTTTCGGCTTTGTGGCAGGTGAGTCCGACCAGCTCTTCCCTCTCAGTGGGACCAATGCCCTGGCAGCATTGACCTCAAGTCCTCCAGGGAAAGGGGGACTCCCCCAGCAAGGTACTCCTAGCAGGGCTTCGGGAGAGCTGTGCCTGCCGCTGCGCCTGGCAGCATTGCCACGGGGAGGGCTGCTCGCCTGACCCCCACAGCCCCTCACCTCCCACAGCCCATACTGACCTTCTTGCAACCTCTGTTCCTCTCCAGCCAAGGCCGTGGCCCAGATGTCATCCCCCTGTGAGCCCTGTGCAGAAGGCACCTTCTCCAATGTCTCTTCTAAAACCGAGCCGTGCCACCCCTGGACAAGGTATTGTCTGAGTGCTGACCACATCCTTCATGCCCAGCTGTGCCCAGTCCCCATGAGCATGTCCTCTGCTGCCAGCCTCCTCAGGGGCCTTGGGGACAGGGCAGCCAGCATGGTCTCTGAGGGACACAGCATCAGACTAGCATAGGGCAGGAGCAAGAGGAGCAGAGCTAGGAGGACAGTGGCATGGCTGAGCTCAAGGCAGACATCCAGGCCCTTGTGACTGTCCCTCAGCTTGTGCACAGAGCGCTGGCCCCTCCAAGGATGTCCATGCTGTCGTCTGCACTGGGGAGCAACGGATGAGGGGCTACGGGGATCCCCCATGCCCTGTCCAGGCTCTCCCTCCCAGCAGGAGGTAGTCATCAGCCAAGGCACCAGCCCTCTTCGTGGGCCGTGGGGAGTCCGGCTTTGAGGATGCCATGGGCTGGCAGGTTGTCCCTGTCTTTAGAAAGCTACTTAAGGGTTAATTGCACTCCCTGGTAGAAACGTGAGCCTTATTTCCAGGCTGAATTAGTCTCGCTTCAGCTGCCAGCCATTGGATTTCACTTTGCTTTTATCTGTGCCCAGAAATTACCTCCCCACAGAGCCACTTGTAGCCTGTCATTGAGTCATCTCTGAGCTGTTTTGCAATAGCTGTAGTGCCTGAGCCCCAGCATCTCCCTGACTGGGCAGGGATATTCGGGCAGGTCTCAAATATCCACTCCCTCCTGTGCCTTGTCCCCAAACTTGTCCCCATCTCAGCAGTTTCAGCTACTCCAGACCAGGACCTGAGGTGCGGCCCTGCTATGTACCTGGTGTCGGCTGCGGGCCCCCGGCCACTTGCCCCTCCAGAGCCTGGCAGGCTCAGCGCGGGATGCTTTCTCACGCAGCTCTGGTGGCTGCCCAGCCCCGGCTGTGCCTTCTCAGGGGCTTTCTGTGTACTTAGGCTGCTGCTGTGGTTACATGGTCTTGTTCTTTCCTGCAGCTGTGAGGAAAAGGGGCTAGTGGTGAAGGTGAAGGGGACGAACACCTCAGATGTGATCTGCGGTAAGTGCCCGGTGCCCTGGGCTGGGCCCATGCAGAGCAGAGATCTCCTGGTGCTCCAGCTGCCACAGCACTCGGAGGAGCTGGCCTGGCCTGTGCGTGTTTTTTGAGCGCACTGCTGGCATGATGCCTTCCTGCTCCTCTCTGTCCCCGTAAGGGATTCCCGCGGGACTGGGCCGGGAGCAGAGGCAGCTTGGGGCACTTGGCGTCTCTGTGAGAGTGTCACGCAGGTGCCTCACTGACCGCATCTCCCTCGGTAGAGTCGGGCAGGCGCTCCTCGCTGTCAGTGCTGATCCCCATCACAGCCGCGGTCGTCACATGCCTCGTGGGCATCTGCATCTACTGTCTGGTCCACAGAGGTAAGAGGCTGGGACACAGGAAGCGATGCCTTGGCCAGAAAGGCCATACGGGGCCGAGGAACTGAGCAGGGAGGACGGCGGCAGCTCTGCCGAGTGTCGGGCAGCCCTTCTGGGGACACCATGAGGGCATGGCTCCCCAAGCCCATTGCCCTGCTGGGTCAGTGGGCTCTGTCCTCAGGAGCAGGCATCGTTTCAACG
>NW_009195082.1:0-594 GCF_000690835.1 Fulmarus glacialis | reverse complement strand
AGCTCCCCTGCCGTGGCCCTCAGCCTCTCTAGCCTGGCAGCAGCAGCAGGCACAACATGAGCTGCAGGACCTGTGGTGCAGCAGCACCGGCCCTGGCTCTGACCCCTGAGAGCTCACTGCAGGGCAGGGCAGGAGCAGTCCCCCAACTGTTGCCTTCTCTGTCCCTCTTTCCATCCAGGTCCCAGGCGACGGGTGCAGAAGCAGGTGAGTCTGCCCAGAGCTCTCCTCCAGCAGTGGGTTGCAGCCCCTCCTGGGCAGAGCCAGGGACGTGCCAGCAGCAGAGAGCAACAGAGCAGGGGTTGTGGCTCGGCAGGGCAGGAGGGGTGGGGACTGCCTGGCTGGGACAGGACAAGGGCTGGGGCAACCCTGGGATGCTGCTGGCAAATGCTGAGACGGGAGGGACCTGCACAGGGTGAGGCCCTACCCTGCTTGGGAGCCTACAGGAGCCTGTGGAAAGGTGTGGCCGCAGAGGTGGGGGATATAGCTGCCTGCCCCTTACCCCTGCCCCTGTGCAGATAGTGGCCAGGAAGCCCACAGAGAACATGGAGGGTCAACAGCCGGGGGGGTGGGAGTGAGTCCCTGTGGATCAGAGAC
>NW_009195081.1:27416-29070 GCF_000690835.1 Fulmarus glacialis | reverse complement strand
CCCTCGGGGAGGCCGTGGGTTGCACCCCCCAGGCGCGGCGCTCGCCTGCCTTCGCAGCCACCGGCCTCAGGCCCTGGCACCAGCCTCTGGCCAGGCACAAGCTGAAACCTTTCAAGCGCTGCGGTGGCCCGTCCGTTCGCTGCGTTAGCTCTCCCCGCCCCCGGGGGCGAGCTGTGAAATGTTCGCTTCTAAGTGTTCACCGAAGAATATTTCGATGCAGCTTTGGGCCGGTTATTGTTCGGACACGTTGCCAACCTTAGTCAAGACCACGGGCACCTTTCCACTTATTAAAGATGAATTCAAATAAATGAAACCGAATGCAGTTGTCCACTCCCCTGGCCTCCCAGGAGATACTTGCATGACTTAGATTTTTTTTTTTTTTTTTTTTTGTCTCCTTTTATATAAATGAAATTAAAAGGCGCAAATGCATTGCTAGATAAAACCTGGTTTGTTAAAAATGGATGTAAGAAAAGACAAAAAGCATTGTAGGCAATATTTCCCCTCACTCATGCCCTTCAATTAGATCACCCTGTGCCCTCCTTTGTATGGTATGTGGTGTGCATTTTTGTCTGGCTGGGGCTATGGTTAATGTCGTTGCCCAAACACCAAGTTGGTTTTGTGAAAGGCCGCGGTGCCTTTGGCGTTCCTGCACTCTGGGCCGGTCTGCTCCTCAGTGAGTAGACACTGCTGCCTCTTCCTCTGGCTGGAAGGGGCTTGCAAGCCCACCATCTTGCAACTGCGTGTCCACAGCAGGAGCAGAAAGCCTTTTCCGATAACCGCTGCGTTCTGCCTGTGCCCCGCATTCTGCAGAGGTTTGGAAAAGTGCTTCATAAAATGGAATCGGCAATTTAATAGCAAATTAAACATTTTTGTGAATCTTCCAATGCTAATTATGGTTTTCCTAGCCTGGCTAAAACCAAGAGCAGCCTCTCTTTGTGATGTGGCTGCTGCCAAGGCATGAAGCCACATGTGGAAATTAAATATATAATTTTCAAACGTCAGCATAGGTCAAGGTTTTGCTTAAGAGTGGGCCAAAGGCACTGGCTAGTTTAATTACTGCTTTTTTTAACCCCATGATGAGATGCAGCACTGTTAAGCAATTGTGAATCGCATTGCTTCCTTGGGCTCTGCTGATAAGGGTA
This sequence comes from Fulmarus glacialis, assembly GCF_000690835.1. Taxonomy (NCBI): domain Eukaryota; kingdom Metazoa; phylum Chordata; class Aves; order Procellariiformes; family Procellariidae; genus Fulmarus; species Fulmarus glacialis. The sequence continues at coordinate 27,928 of NW_009195081.1, read as the reverse complement.
CTCCTGGGTGGTGAGGAAGATGAACGGCTTGTCTGCAGCGGGTGCAGAGTGCTATGAACTGCAGTGTGAATTTACAGTGTGCCAGCCACGTGCTCGGCGTGGGGCAGCTCTCGGGGCATGGTAAGCTGCCCTGCACAAAGGTGTTTCCTGCGGGCGCTGAAAAAAACATCCTCCCAGGGAACTGATGGGGAGCAGCTCCTGTGCCGTACGCTCTGCTCAGCCCCATTGCACGCTGCCTTCCCCTGTATGGAAAGCCGGCTGCTGCAAGTGAACGGGGGACAGATTTGCAAAGGCTGAAAGAAAGCGTGTTGGACCAGCGCTGCAGAACTTAACATTAAGAGCTGGGTAGGTGTGGTAGGGGTCAAGGCCAAAAAATAAGTGACAAACCTCCACAGCAGTTGTATGTCCTTCAAGATCAGGTCCTTGAGCAATCAGTTTCCCTGGCTGTGGCAAACTGAGAATTGGGGCTCTAAACCCTTTGCCGGGACTCCCTCGCTAGCGGCAGAGGTACT
>NW_009195081.1:0-27390 GCF_000690835.1 Fulmarus glacialis | reverse complement strand
CTTGGCTGCAAGGGGAACCAACAACCAGAGTTGATAAATTCCATCTGTAATGATAAATCCATGGAGAAATGTGGGCACCAATCTGTACTTTTGGGCCAAATTTTGGACTTGTACCTTGAAGGCTATTGTCTGATTCTAGGTATGTCTAGACTTCTCCTGCTGACTATGTGTACGCATATCTGTGTATTTTACCCTAGACGAGCACTTGGGGATTGGCCTGGCAGAGTCCTGTGTTCCCCACCCCATCTCCAGATCTGCTGGATGTCCCACAAGCCAGAGCATTCACTTGTGCAGGGAGAGACATGAGCTCAAATCCTTTGTCTTTGAACTGGATCCAAGTGTTCTGCTTTCTGGGAGAGTGCTTGGCCCATGGGTTAGAAGACGTGTGAGTAGCGTGCCAGGGGCGAGGGGTGCTCGCAGCGCGGAAGCGACTTCTGCTTTTACGTGAGGCGCACGGGGTACACTGGCATGAATACCGGACCTGGGCTGCCCAGGCAGCTGCTGCGCTGGTCAGGCTGCACACCACTGACTCCTTGGCCAACTTGACACTAAACTGGGATGCTGAATACCAAAGTATTCGCAAGACCAAATTCTCTTGTGTTTGCTGTGTTTTCAGTAACGGGTAGGCTTTTTGAGGAGGAGGCTCTTAGTTACTGTTGCTAAAATGGTTTGCTCAGCTCATCTGCAGGGCAAGGAAGAAGGCAGAATAAATTCGAGAGGGGCATCTGAAGGCCAGTCCAACGGGTAGCTGGGGTTTGTGGTGCCTTGCATCGCTGTGTGGAGGAATGCCCTTTCCTACAGCTAGCCAGGGGACCGGGGAAGGTGCGACGTAGCTGAGCACTGCCCCAGCTGTCACAGGAGAAAGTGGGAGCCCGGGGGAGGAGAATGAGAGCCCAGCAGTGACAGGTTAACATGTTGACTGCCACCAAGGCATGCGTGGATAGGAAAGAGGAGCCCCCTCGCCTGAGCAGCACTCCCTCCGAAACAGTGACCCAATCACCCGGCTGAGCAGGCAGGGGTGCAGCAGGGTTGAGAGTGCTCTTGCTTCGGTGTACCAAGAGACCAGCTGAACTCTGGATTATGTACTCGTGGGCTTCACTGAAAGGATTTTCTCCCGATTTATGTAGTTTTTATTTGCTTGTGCCCCTGCCTTCCCAGAGAGCAAAGCTGTATTAGCAAATAGACTACATGGGCTCTCTTAAGAACAACCACCTTTTTCCTGGTGCTTTTATGACCTCCTGTCTCCATTTATTAGAATACTTTCAAATATCACTTTCTTTCTCCCAGTTGGTATGCATGTTTCAGCTTTACAGTAGCAAGACGACGAGGACTGGTTTATCAGGATAGGTGTTAGTCAACAACGGAAACCTTGACGTCAGCTCCGTGAATATGTCACACCTGCTTTTCTAACATAGCTGCTATTTCAAAGCATAAAAGATCTGAAAACTAAAAAAATGACAGCAGAAAAGTATAGGGCCTTGCACATGCTGTTTTCCATGCTCCTCAGGACATTAGTTACATGTCTGAAGATCCCTGCCTCTCCTTTAGCAGGTCCGAGTGAATCTTTGGGCAGAAGACAATTCAGCTTAGGTGCTGGAGCCGGTTCACCCTTACAACTTTTACCCTTTTTTCCTTCAGTGCATCACATCTCATGCATCTGTCACTGGGATTGAGCAATCGCGTCTCTATAACCCAGGAAATTCCAAACCTGAAAGTTCTTAGAGCAAAAGGTTAACTTTGCTGCCCTGCATATCTTGTACACTTCATTGTGTAGGTCAAACAGCAAGTGATAGGCTACGCTGACAAGGAAAATAGGAATAGGGAATGCTGCATATGCACAATTTGGCAGAGTTAATGTTAATGTAGAAACTTCTGGTATTTTATTTCTCAGCTTTAGCAATAAGTATTGCTGCTTTTCCCCTGCCACACAGATTGTAAATAAATGCCAAGTTTTGAAGAGCAGCTCCAGAAAAGAAAGGGCAGTTCATGACAAGTTACATTTCTATGTAACACTTAGGACTTGCCAAATCCTTGAAAATATTTGAGGAACTTACTTAAAGATGCTGGTGAAATCAGCTAGCCCTCCCTTGTCACTTAACCTCTTTTAGAGCTCTAATCCGAGCTGCTTTAGTAGCCTAGCTGTCATGAGACTAAGGCGAGCTTGAAGCTGTCTGCTCCTATGTTTCATTTAGCAGGCTAACTTTCCTTGCTCTGACACTTTCTCACCTGAGATTGCTTTAGTGATCATTCAGCTTCGTAAGGTCCTGTGTCCAGATTCTTTTTCTATCCGTCTGTTACTGCTGGAATCGGGCAAGTATTTTTTACCCTCATGACAGTATTTAGGAAAACAAGTACTATTACAGCTCTCCGGTTGTGATGCTAATGTTTTGAGCACCAGAGCACTGCATGCAACACAGCAGCTGTTACACATTCAAGGGTGAAATTCCAATAATAGTATGCTATATAATCTCTGGATAAATATTTATGCTTGTGAAGGTTAAGTGACTTGGAGTACTATAAACTCCAGCCTTTTCAGCAGGCCACTGCAATTTAAGCCTTCTTGCAGTGACCTACCAATGACCTCTCTCCCAGTCTAGAGGCAGAGCGATTGCTGGAGGTAAAAATTCAGAGTGGATCCTGAGGCCTCTGCTGAGCAATAATGCAGTGCATAAAACACATCAGATGTTATTTGAACCCAACTACTCATCTCAGAACCACTTCTCATCTCTAACGTTGCCTAAAGTTCCTTGAAACTTCTCCCAGTGTAACTTCATTCACACACCCTGCATGATGTTGTCTCCACGTTGGTGTAAGAGGGTGAAAGCCTCTTGAAGATGCAAGCAACATATCACAAGCTGGGTTTTTGATGTTTTATTCATGTGATGGATGGGAAGCGTGTAGTTATCCTTTTCTAATGTGCAGGCACATCTTCAAGGTTGTGATGTGGCTAACTTGCTTCAGAAATGCAAGTGAAACAACAGGCCGGACTACTACTAAAACAGTTGTACAGGTTAGGTCCCATTAGCTGCTAGGATCTGTAGTTCAGGGCCTTTCAGCACTCACGGAGCAAAAAAAAAAACCAAACAACCAAACCAGGCAAAGCTGTAGTCTTAGTGAACTCAGCAGAGTGGGGATTCGCTCCAGCCATTTAAGCAGAGTTGGGATTCGCTCCAACCATTTAACCTGAGTGTGTTTTCAAAAAGTTGTATAATCCCTCATTTGCTTCCTAAGCTACATTCCAGAGGGGCAACAGATACAGCCTTATTCTCTTTTCCCTGTCTCACTAGTGCCATTATTTCCTACCTAAAAGCAGGGAACAGAACTCCATTCAATACAGCTGATGGGTTCCTTTACATTCCTACCTGTTGATAGTGCTTTAGGAATGACCCCATCCATGCTAGACAGAAGAGCAAGCCACGATGATGTCTCATTTTAATCCAAGCTGAGGGGAAGTATTTCACTTGCTGCTTTGAAACACTGGAATGGTATTTAGACTCCTGTCTTCTACTGAGAAAACAGAATGCACCCTTGGCCTTTCAGAAGCGAGCCATCCTAAATCAGGGCTCTGTTGACTTAGTCCTACTTGCCCAAAGGAAACACATCACCAAAACCATGTCCTGAAGTAGCTTTCCTAAAAAAGCCTGATTTATTTCTATGCCATCCACCATGGTTAGTAGCTGTTGTCAATACTTGCTGTTATCTTTGGAGCAAGAACATTATCAGCAGGTTTATGGCTTACTAATGCCATGTTGAGGATTCTTTATTTTATTTGGCAGTTGATATCTAAAAGAATGGCTTTAGAACAACAATATACATTTCAGTCTGAGGAACTCATTAATAATACTTTAATCCACAGGAGTCTTAGGTTTTATTTTGCTTTACTCTGCACTGGGAAATTCTTTTTCTTGACTTGTCCTCTCTGGACTTGCCGAGCACGAGTTCCAAATCCCAGAGACTGCATTGATTCTGTTAAGTACTTCTGGTCGGGAGAGATGCACAGCATCACCAACAGTTTAGCATCACCTCCTAAAAGCAGGAAAAAGACAAAACATACTTGTTTACCTCATTATTTTCAGTAAGTTATGCACTGGTAATGTATTAATCTACACAACCAATAGCATAGGCTACCATTGCTTTTATGAAGCAGAAGACTGTACGAAGAGGGCTGTTGAAAACAGACAGCTCCTTCAAAGAAAGTCTGTATCTAACAATATGATATTTGCCCAGTAGAATAAATGTTTCACAATTTGTAATGTGGATTTTTCCCCCTTATAGCTTCATCAGTTAGTCTGCATGTATGTTATGGGTCTGGGCACTTCATTAAGCTTTGTCAAATGTTTGTAAATTCAGGGAAATGGCAAAATAGCTTATTTGTGTGACAATAAAGCAAAACAAAGTTCACAGAGAATGATTAAACAAACAAGGAAATTGCCACTTTCAGCACTTCACCTAAACAGTGTCGCCCGAGTCATACACCAGGCATGGTTAAAACCAAGCTCAGTGCCCATACAACATAGCTCCTAAACTCACTTTTTGCTTTGGCTTTACCTTTTCACAGTGGGGATTCCAGCACTAGGTGAAATTCAAAGTTCAAGCAAAAATTAATAAGCTCTGAAGAACTGTTACCTCAGTCACTGTCAATGCCTTGAACTGGAGACTAATGATGCTTTCCGACGGAAGAAAAATGGACTATATACTATATGGATGGACACAAATCTGACATTACTGCAGGAATTACACTTGCTTTAAAACTATTTCTGCGTAGATGAGAAGCTAGAGAAGAGGGAGGTGACCCAAACACAAAAAGGAGTTGTAGCACAGTACCATGCATATATTCTGTCTCCCTCCTTCGTCTTACTGCTACAAGGCACAATGTTAAGGAATGTGCAAATATGTGACTATGCCCTGTAGTAATAAAGATTGAAGCCTAACTTGTAAATTGTACCTGACATGAAACACCAGTGAAATGCAATTATTACCCTTTACATGATCCTATTAGAGATGTTGTGATTTTTCCAAGTGTATTCCTAAACTGAACCTTGGAAACAGCAAGGTTTAGCCAAATTCGGGAGGAGTTCAGAACTCTCACCGTGTACTCACACTGCTCCAAAGCCAGAGTCTTTGAATAGAGGCCCACATACAAAGGAAGAGTACAAGATCATCCTCTAGTTTTACACAACAAAGGAGGGGAAAGATTGGGAAAATAAATCTATACTGTTAAACAAAAGTCAGAATAATCCCCCACCTATGGAATCCTGAAGCAGATGCGTAAGTTTGCTGTTTCGATATGGTACGTGAGATCGCTGTTCTGCTATTGCTCCAAGAACGTCTGCTAGGGCAGACAAGCTGCGGTTAATAAATGATGTCTCTCTCAGTGCTGCACCTGTCACTCCAGACATACCTAGTACAGTGTAGAAAAAGGCAATGGTAAGACTAAGCAAAGCTGCTTCAATTGTAGTGGTGAAAAATTCTGTTGCTGTATTATCTACTTTTGACACAGCATTTTTGAACACAAATTCTGAACCATGACTTCCAGTCCACCCATGCCAAAAGCAAGATGTAGTGGTTGTTCACTCCAGACTGCCAATACATTGTTCAATACTTCTAATCTTGGAAGGAAGTTTAAAGAAGGTTCAGTGCCTGCAGAAGTATCTCATGTTAAAGTTGATCTCTTCAGCTGTGCAATGCATATTGGCTCCATATGTATTACGGAACTGGGAAAGTAGGAACACCATAAGATCAAACAAGACAACGCTGCTTTTGAAAACATCAGTCCACAGTGTCTCCAGAGAGAAGCCTGTTGTATTCCACCATTTTTTATAATAGTTAACTGCCCCGTCTGTATCCCTTAGGAAGAACAGGAGTGACACTGATGGCATAAGCTGCAGAAACAAAAGCATACAGCAGCCGTAAGTGTGAGGGGTTTATGTTCACCGTCTGTAAGGTGCTGTTCTTTGTGGTGTGATTTGCTGTAAGGAAATCAATACAGGAAAATGATGGCCTTCTACCGTCCACCCAGCATGGTGGTATGTAGCTATGCTGTCCTGGAGCAACGCTGGAAAGGTTTGGTCTACAAATCAGGTTGCACCAATTTCAAGAGGTGCTGCAAGCTCAACTCTATGATCAGTCTGGACAAGTGTGCAGTTAAGAGTAATTAATTCCCCCTGTCCTTACCTCTGCCATTTGGGGAAGAGAAACTTGTTATTACCATTTAGCATCACATTATTCAAATTGAACCCTTCTTCAGGATAGTGGATAAGCTACAGATGCACCTGCAATCAGTTCTCATTACGCAGAGCACATGATCCATGTTAGGCAGAGCTAATGGTAGTGGGATGGTCAGAAGGGGCTAACAGTTTCCTCAACTGCCTTCTGTCCCACCTCTAGAGAGACAAAGAGGCTGTACAGAGAGAGGCTAGGGATCTTGTTTTCCCTTTAGGCCAGTATTTTCCCAACTGGGAGAACAAGAGAAGTGTTCAAGAGGCAAGTGTGAAAAGGCACAGTAACAGGAAAAAAAAAAACCAAAACAGAAGTCTGGACAGTGAGGGCTGGAGAAATGTGACTGTGGGAGAGGATGGGGCTGGAATGGTAGAGTCTCTTTGCAGAGAGGCACAGAGCAAAACAGTTTAGAAGACCCTGCCACAGAGTGTCAACAATCTGAGATAGGATGTGTCTCAGACTAACTGTACTGGGTCTGTGTCTACAGCCATCCCCTGGCTTCTTTTATAGTCAGTGAAGGTGGACTCCTGAGACAATGGATATCACCCTAAAACAGAAAACTGCAAATAGGTGAGGGGGTACATGTTTAAACTGCTGATTATCTACATTTGGTCAGTGGAACTTCCACAAAGCATTTAGATGAGTTTTCAAACTGAAACCTAGTTTGCTAAAAAGGGACCACTTAGTAAATGCTGTAAATTATCCAGGATGGCTGTGGAGCTAACAAGGCAGGGTGCTGATGTACATTTAAAGTGTGTGAGACGCCTGCTACTGCTGCTCACTTAGATTTGTCCACATTTTAAAACAATTACGAGTTAACAGCTGCCCTCACTTTGATCAGAGTAAGTTCAACATCTTCAAATCTCCACCAGCGTAGCTGATGGCAGAGGTTAGTCTGCTGTATGTGCTGGGCCACATCTAACACTGATGTAAGTGAGCACAGTTCTGGGCATCACTGGAGGATCTGGGCTGCCGAGCCCCAAACCAAGTGAATGTTTGTCCTGGTTGAACTGAGGGAACAAACACACACACTGTTGCTCAATTACATGTTTACCAATCAGTTTCTAGCACTTAGAGCAAATGAAAAACACAATGTATTATATTAGGATTCTCTGTAGAACAAAAGTTTAACAGTGAGCAACAGAAAGAATTCTTGGCAGTAATGTAAAAGACTTTCATAATACTGGTTCCGTTTTCAAAACATTATTTCTGGAATGGTACATTTGGCTGCATGGCTTTTCTTGGTAAGAAAGCTTGTCCGTTAGGAAATAATCAAGTTTTTGAAATTATTGTCTGCATAGAGGAGGGGGGAGGAGGAAAATGCTTTGAAGAAACAATGAAAACAATATTATCTTTTCAACACTAACTTCCTCCAAGACTTTTCCACAATAAGGCAGAAAAACCCACACATGGTGATATCAATTATTACAGATATTTGTAATATTTAAATAATTTATGCTCTTTAAACATTTCTGTACAAAGACATGCTAATTTTCAGAGTAGAAAAACAGACCTAATAAAACCAGTCTGAACAAATAATATACCTATGATATGGGTAACCGCCCTGGGTTTATTTTAGGCTTATGCAGTCAGATTTTCAGTTAAACTGTACCAGTGTAAAACTGGAACAATCAGGCCCACAAATTTTATGTCAGGATCTGTGGATTTAAACCACCCCCTGTGTGAAAGCAGGGTAGCACATATCCCTACATAAAGAGTAAAGGCAACCATTGTAACCTGGATCTGGGAGGATCCATGCCCACAACCAGATATGTTTGCTTACCGACACACTCGCTACCAGCCAGATCCACCAGCTGCAATCTAGTTTTGACTTGCTTCAGTTTCTCAGTGGCTTCAAGTTGTGCTGGTGAAGAGGCTCTGGAAGAAGAGGTGGATTTATTGTCTCTCATTTTTTGCGGAAAGGTGCAGGAAACCTCTTTATTTAGTCTCTGACTGGTTTGTTCTTCTTCCCATGAAGTACCTGGTTAATAGAAAAAACAAACAAGGGAAGCTTCTCACTGACATTGGAAATTGAGATGGGGAAAAATGGGGCATCAATAGGGGAAGTACAATATCTGCTGGTTTAGGCTATTCTAACAGAAGCAATATACAAGTCAGAATCAATGGCATGGGCACACTGAATGACTCTTTCTATCTTATTTAAGGTTTTGTTCATCAAACCGATCATACCAGTTGGTAACAAGACTTGGGTGTAGGTTCTGTTGTATCTAATATCCCCGTTGTTCACACTTCTATGTGGAAAACAAGAAACAGGAGTCCAGTAAGGACTTTAAAGAGCATTTTTTCATGTTTTAGATTGACTGCAACCAAAGTGAGATTTTGAATGTTTGGGAGCAGTAAGTTCTGAAGTCTGTTTCTATGTATTATTTGAAACATCACCTGCTGGTGCTCTGGCTAAAAACAAAGTTAATCCTGCCTCTTCTATTTTGTTCTTTGCTGCTGTTCCCTCTAGACTTCCTTCAGCCCTCATATGCCACTGCTGCATCTCCACATGATGAGCTATTAGCCTCGATGGCATTACTCCCACTTATTCAGGTTGGTTACCTACTACTCCTGGTAGTTATGTAGCTGCACAAGACTGCTTCATATCCTTCCTCTTCCTCAGCAGCAGCATCTGGCTTTCACTCTCTGCTGAGGAGGAAGAGGAAGACAGATTCTCTGGGAAAGCTGCTTTGACATTAGCTTAGCAGGAGTATATGCAAAAGGGCTTTCCCAAAGCAGTTTTGCTTTTTTTCTTCAGTGTTTTGGTTTTCATTCATATCTCTCTCTCTCTCTCTCTCTCCGAAAGACATAAAAGAATAAAAGGCGCACACTCTGCTACAGATAATAGAGACAACAGACTCCCTTGGGGGGGACTTAAAGAAACTTGTTGCAATAGTACAAAGTTCCCAGCTGCAAAACTTGAGACTGAATTGAGTTGCAGAGCTCTGTACCTCTCCAGTTAGGCTATTGCTAAAACCCAAGCTAGCTGTTCACAGTGTAGACAGAGCAGCTGTGTTGGTTTACACAGAATAAACGGCTTCAGGACACACAGTGTAAAAGTAACTGTTCTCGTTCCTCTTTTGTTTGAGACAAGGAAATTAAGAAACTGCTCTCCTCAAACAACAGATATTACTGAAAAAAAAAGCTAAAAGACCTTAATCAAACCTGAAAAAATGCTGGCTTGTCAACCCTGGCTTTGGGTGCAGAACTCATCACAGACTTTACAACTTTTTATTTAGTGACTTAGATCTCCGGTGTTGAGATATTTGACAATTGCACCTAGCTTTTAAATCAGGAATTTCTCCTTTTAAACAAGACAGAATGCGCTGTCACACTGCTATAGCGAGGTCCCATTTGCAGTGTTGCTCTCCCCCCTCCCCCCCGAGAGATTGCACATCTTCATCTACGCACTATGAGCTGAAAGCCTGAGTCCATTCAGTGTAAATTAGGCATTTCTATGGAGCTTTGCTGCCAGATAACATGGCATAGTAGTGTGACTGCAATTTGAAATGGCAAAGGGAAGTCTCGACTAGACAAGATGGCTGGTGCACTAACTGTGCAAACACTGTGTTTTGAAAAGTAACATCTGTCTGATTGCCAAGAATCTGGCACTGGCTAGAGCTAACATCTGGAATGCTGGAGCTGCAACTTGTGAAGTAACTGTGTCCTTTGGCAAGGTCCATAGGTAAGCGAGGGCACTGTTTGTTCTCTTTTGCTAATATTGTCGGTTTAATTTCTGATAGCAATCTAAGGGAAAAAATGTTAAATATTTTCCACTTTCTGAAACCATATTGTTGTTGCTGAGTATGAAGGAGATGGACCACAGCACTGGAAGCAAAGAGCCTAATTACAACATGAGCAAAAGAAAACAAAGTTAACCCCCAAAAGCTGAAGTTATTCCTAAAGCAATAAACTGGTAAGTCTTGGTGTGGTAATGAAAAGTAGAAATATAGGTTTTGCCATAGTAAATAAGACAACTATGTTGTCTGTTCCTGCAGTGGCCTATTATTAACAGTTCAAGAGACTCTGAATTTAATGGACATTTTTGCGAGGCAGTGGGTAAAAAAGATAATTCTTTCTCACCCAAAATTATATGATGATCCTTAAAATACATGGTTAGCTTTACCACAGACTTAGCATGAATAATTATATGATATGTCATACGAAGTGATTTAACTACTGTATTTGAGTATCTATCTTATTGATCTCTTATCCATCTTACCTTATCCCTTATCTTATGACTTATTGATAAAATTTATTTCATTAGTTGTTTCATGCTATAAAACTTCAAGAACTCTGTAAGTCAAGACATGTAAAGAAAAGTGAAAAGTTTTTATGAAAGTGAAAGTTTCAGTAGCATTCAGACATCAAAGTGGTCTGTTACTTATGAAGATACGCAGAAGTTAAACAATGGAAAAGAACTGGGGGAATGTATTAAACATTGGAAAAAGGAGGAAAAAACAATATGAAAATCTCTCAGTCCACAGACTGTTTTTCAAAAAACAACTGGCTCTAGATGTATTTTAGATTAGTAACATCATACTTACCAAAGTTATCTCCAGAGACGATTGTGGTTATGGTCAATGTAACTACCAGATGAGAACGAGAGGAATGAGCATGCACCAGTGTTGGGTGCCTGACTCTCAGCTGTAGGCCTTTGTTGACTAGATGCAAAAATTCAGATGCATTTTCAACTGTCCTAGGAAGTAAAGAAACCAGCAGAAGCTTTAACTGACTCACAGTAAAAATCACATGAGAAAGCTGACAACTTAGACATGAATCTGAGCATTTCCACTTCTCTGCTTTTCTAACTTCTTATAATAATCTCAGTTTTGAGCTGCACAAATAACTGTACATAGACTTTTTCAGGTGGGATATAGTCCAAGATGAAAATTCAAACAAAAGCTGTGATGTAGTACTGCAAGTGCTGAAGAAATGGCCTGCCACTTTAGCTCAGCTCTAGAAGTCATTGAAATTTCTACACCTCCACACTTTGGAAGAAAAGACACACGTTTAGACATTCCTGGAATCTCTGGTCTTACAGAAGTGGAGTTGTCCAGTTTATGTTAAGGTAGCTCCAGTTCTTTGGGAGGTACAGAATTAGGGCAAAAAAGAGAAGTTTCTCTGGGCCTTTGGAAATCATATTTCGCATTTGGAATTGAATCCAGAATCCTTGGAAAAAAGTTCAATTCCACTGTTCAATGAGCAGGGACTCCGGCACAGTGTCAGAATAGACAGGCATAAGTTTCTATAGACCATTTTGTCTCATACTATCTGTTTTCTTTTCCAGTTAAAGGAAATACTGCAAATATGACCCATTGAAGGGCAAAAACCTAACACAGAAAGTGAAATAAACTGATTAGGTAAAGAAAAAAACCACTATGATTTCCCCCAGGTTTGCAATGTTTAAAACAAATGAGGTAAGATTGCCTACCCTTTTCTTTTCACTGTATTGCCTTCTTCAGTAATCACTCAAGTTATATCACCTAAACATTCGTTTCTAGATGAGGGTATAAATTATTATGACAGCATATCACAGCCTGGTTACTGAATGCCCTGTAACACCAGAACCATTAATAACTCTCCTGACAGGCTACAGGCTTGGTTCCACATCGCTGCAGTCAGCAAAAGCAAGCATACAATAAAAAGGAAGGCCTGACTTAGATTTGGCCAATTTCAGTGAAAGTCACACTGGGCACAAACTTACTTTATGCTAAGAAGAGCCACAGTTGAAGAGTTTAGAGACAAAAGGACTATACCCAGCTAAAACAATTTCCTCTGAAAATAAAGCAAGGGCATCTGAAGAACAGAAAAACACTTAGCCACACCATGCTTATAGACACTTAAGAGAAGCAGCCACCTAAAAGCAGTTCCCTGTGTAACGAGGGCTGCAGGAACTAAATGATCACTATAGACTTCAATCCTGAGCCACACATGCTGGCCTCCCCCGTAATATCTCTGCCTCCGTGCATCCACTGGTAATGTCTCGCTGGCTGTTTGACCTGGCACCAGCAGGGAAGCAGTGGCTCTAGTTCCTACTGTCAGAGAAGGCAGAGCCTCACACTGGGGTGATCTGACTATTGCCTCAAGTCCAAGGAGGCAGATCTTGCCTTCCTGAGTTTTGAACTGCATCTTCCAACAGCGAGACAGCCAGGACTGATGGCCTGAGAGGTAAGCAGCCTTCGGTAGGATGTAGCAACAGGCAATCGGCTTCTGCAAGCTGCTGCTCTGCACTGGCAAGGGGTCAGTGCTACAAGCTGCTGTCCTCTAACTAGCGTTTGCAGAAGAAGATAGGCCTCAGGGTATGCTGTCAGTGCTGGTCACCTACTGGGAAACTGCAGTTGACTTTGGAGGTAAAAAGCATCCGCAGCCCAGTGCTGCAAGCTTGGCACAGTAGCTTCTCAGCAGGACTGACAGTAATAATTTTTTAGTATAATCTCTACGACTTTATCATGCTGTATGTACCGCATGTTCCAGGACCAGATTCTACAAAGAGAAGCCCTGTTGTGGTTAGGTTAAAAATTTGAGGCTGAATGTTCTCCAAAGTCAACCAAGCCATAAAAGAAGAAAGAGACTGAGGTTTTTGTGATTCAGTAAGATGTACATGTTAGCAGGAAAGAGACTACTGTACTTTAATGGATATATGGAGAAGCCAGTGAGACCCAGCAGGCCAATATATTCTAGATGAAATATTATCACAAATGAGGATGTGTTTTTACTCAAAGCATCAGCTGTTTACTTTAGATTTCAGGCAGCTGGGTGGCCTCATTCAATGGTTCCCCTACTTTGTTTGGGTTTGCTTTTTCTTATTAACCTTTATGTGTAAGTATTAATATAACCTGTTTATGAATTGGACTTTTTTTGCTGCTTGCATTGTAATTGAGATACAAGTCCATATTCTTATATATATTTGCATTAGAATTGAGTATTTATCAATTGATGGAGATAAGTGGTTTTTTTAAGAGGTGCTTAGTTCAAGGCGCCAGGTCCCTTTACCATAAATTAAAATAAGAAATAAACAGAGCAGCCATTTTATTAACTAGAAGGACAAGTGAAACCTTATTGCAGCTTCTAGTTCTTGTCTCTATGGCACAAGTCCAGCTACATCTCACCTCTCCCTTCCCCAAAGCCTAGGAAAAGAGATGGGTCACCCACTAACTATGCAAAGCTCCCTTGGGAAGGGGAGTAGGCATTTTTCAGGAATGCAGAAGCCAGCATCTTGGTTACTGAAATACCATAATTAAAAATTACTTGGAGGTTCTGATGAAGCAGGAAAAATTCAACTCCCATCATACCCACACTATATACACCCACCTTCATTTTCTAAGTCAAACAGGTCCTTTCTTCTCTAGTCAAAGGAAAAAGATTAGCTCCTTTAAGAAAGATTCCACACACACAGGTTAGGCTCTGTTCCCAACCTCTTCTGAAGGAGTTTTTAATTCCCTTGACAGCAGAGCCTTAACCAGACACTAAAAGTTGTAGTAGAGTCACAGCTGGGAAAATCCAAGAACAGAGCCTGAGATAAACCCACCAGTCAGCATAATACAGACAGAGAGGACAAAAGGATTCCTCTCTTCAAGCTCCAGTCATTTTTAATTCATTCCATTCTCTTATGGAGCATGCAGAATGCAATCAAGGATGCAGAATTTCTCTGGAAATTATATTTAACCTCAAGACCGAAGAGCAGGCATACCCCAGATACAAATGTTAATCCTTCCTAGAATATTGCAGTGATTATTATTTCATAGAAAGAAAGGAGAGTTATATAGCCCCCATGGTGAAGAAAGCCACTTTACAATCTCTCTGGGGTCCCACTTTTCTATGAGCTGTTCAATGGCTAGAAAATACAAGTCAATAAATGCATATAACTAGGTAGAATAAAAGTATGTTTGCGCAACCCTCCAGTACATTCTCGTATTTTTATCAAGGCTTTCTGGCAATAGCATAAACCCACATAAACAAAAAACTACTAGTCTGCTTATGTGACTAAGTCCCACAAGAAAAAAATACTGCCTTCAATTATTTCCACTGAGGGTGTGTTTTATTTTAATTGGCGGGGGTGGGTGGGGAGGGATGCTTTTCATATCTGACTTCTAATTCCTCCAGGAAAAGTAGAGATTAGACCATGACAAACATTATTATAGAGAAGTGAAGAAAGACATCATGTTTCCCCCAGAAATGTAAAACACTATAATACTGTGCTAAACATTTCAATGGGGCAAGATGTTTCTTTTCACAAACATTGTTTGCCCAAGGAGCAGAACATTTTTTCTAAGTTTCTAGACCTTTCTGTAGTGCACAAGCAGAAATGTTCCCTTCTAGAATCTGTTCACATGCTGGGTGCTCACAGGGAGATGTCCAGTCCAGTAGCTTAATTCCACTGGGTAGCATCACCTCTCTGGTGCGACTAGTACTGCTTGTCATAATTTTTTTTGCTAATGTTGATTGAATACTAGCATAAACAACACAGCCATTACTAAAATGAAGCATCTGAAACAGATTCACTCTTATTAATGGATGAATTGTTATGAACATGTGATTTTTACCATCTAGTTAGACAAGGTAAGTGTTTTATCTATAACAAGAAAGTATTACACATTTGCTTTGTATACCAC
The DNA here is from genome assembly GCF_000690835.1 of Fulmarus glacialis. NCBI lineage: Eukaryota > Metazoa > Chordata > Aves > Procellariiformes > Procellariidae > Fulmarus > Fulmarus glacialis. The sequence continues at coordinate 12,553 of NW_009195081.1, read as the reverse complement.
ACATACATAACACCAAGAATCATTCCCATGTGTACTAGAACAAGCCTTTGTAATGCTTAGTAAGTACAAGAAGGCATCAAAATAAGTATAGCTGTAGCCTTAAATACCTTAGCTCTCCCTACACTGTCAAGATGTGTAAATAAGAATCAAACTTACCATACACCGATGGTGGGAAGGTATACATCTTAAAACTGAATGGGTAGAAGCTTAGCTACTTCTTAGCTTTTAGTTTGAGGAATCTGGATTTCCAAGAATTACGGGTTCAAATGCCAGCATATCAATTCCCACTTTAATGCCTCCAGTTATGAAAACAGAATACTAAGCAGTGTAAGATGGATATTTATATTAAAAGATCATTTTCTTATTCTTTCTAAAGTACTTTTTTTTAACTCCAATGTGTGTAGGCAAAGCTAACACTCTACAGCTGCTTATAAATCTACAAGAAGTACATACATTTCTATTATAATCTGGAAATTTTATAATTTGGTAAGACTGAAGGGAAAGTGTTTTGTGACTGGGTTACCCCTTCTTTTTCTACAGTTGACAAGATGCCCTAGATCCAGCAACAGCAAAATACATAGCTATTTTCAGGCATTCTGAGTGGACGGTGCTTAACACAGGAGTAAAACCCAAACTAATTGTACTGTTATTTCTGAAAGGATTTTGACATTTGCAGCCAACTGCAGTCTAATAGACTGAGCTAATGGAAACAGTGAGAACTGTTCTTTTGCGTATGGTAAGGACTCATTGTTTAGAAGTGATAAATGATGCCTATGATGCAATTTTGTGACAGCTATACATTGCATTGACACCAGATCATGGTCAGATGATAAGGATCAAATCATGTACTTACTCATGTGTAAGCAATGGAACATCGCTCTTTCCTTCTCTGGTTGTGACAACATCACGTTTGACACCAAATACTTTTCCACAACTGTCTTTGGCCAGAAGATCAAAAATTTCATTATTATATACTTCTACAACAGAAACCTCAACCCAGTAACTTCCTGGTGGCTTTTCTGAAATAAGCCTGGAGAATAAAAATAGGGAAAAAAAAAAGAAGAAAAAAGCCAAAAAAATGTTGAAGTCAAACCCGACGTGAACAGTCTGTAAATAAAGATCTATTCTTTAATTGTAATCTAATTACAATCTGATAAAAGTGCTTATTAAATATCCGCAGCCATGGCTTTGCCTCATCCACATGCTAACGTTAAGCTGAAGGCTCAAAATATACAGTTAAAATTATACATGAAGCAGTAAATAAAACTTCATTTTCCAAACAGCTGTGCCAGATTAAACTGTTTTGCTCCACTAGCCTCCCTCCCTCTTCAAGATTTTTTTATACCATTTCTCTGCTGGACATTATTGCATTCAGAGCTCAAGGTATGATAAACTCTGGCAGAGTGCAAGCAATGAACAGGCAGAGATGGTAAACTGCCCTAGATCTGTAAGAGGTTATATCTGTCCACAGTCTCAGAAAATTCATAAATTAAGGGCTTGTCTATTCAGGAGAGTATTTACAGTTAGACACAGTTATTCTGGTACAAAATTGGGTCTTTGATTTATCTTATACCATTCTCCAAAAGAAATAGGCTTAGCTGGAAAAACCTCTAATGGCTCTCCTATTATAACATAGCACCACATTAGTTCAAATCATGCATTAGGTTCAACTAGAAAAATCTAAGAATTCTCAAAGCAAGAACAGATCCTGGTTCAAAATTCTACTATCATTCTTTTTGAGGACTGTGTTCTAATCTGCATCCTCTTTATCTATTCCAATTGTCAATTTTCACAAAACTTGTAAGAACTTAATTATCTTTTGGACTCCCACAGCTATGGTTGAAACATGTTCAAAAGTTAATTAGGAATCTGAAAGATAGACGGACAGATAACACACAGCAAGATTGCATAATCTTATTTTCTTAGAAAATCAGATGAAGCAGGAGAGATACTAGAAATCTATATCAAAACTCAAATATCAAATGGCAGTTGAGAAGCCATAAATATTAATCATTGTGAAGCTGAAACCTGTAATGATAAATACCGTACAAACATTATTTCATCCTTTCTGTAAAGTTTAAGGTGACTGCCACTGACACGAGCCTTTACTTAGTTGTTACCTGAACACTTCTTGGGTAGCTCGAGGAATAATTCCAGGTTCTGATTCATCTTCTATGGAGAATGCAAAGTTCTCCTCTAACTGTGGTCCCAACATTGTGTATGTCTTCCCACTTCCAGTTTGCCCATAAGCCATGATACACACATTGTACCTGAAAATTAAAAGGACCTTCATTTATTTCACCATTACCGAATGTGTTTATTAGGTGGCAAGTCAAACCCCAAACAATTTGGGAATGCAAACTGAAACAAAAAGTAAATACACTGTCCCTGCAGATTTCTTTCTGGTGATCTCAAAATCTGACAGAAATCAAAGTACTACTCATAACATTGCCTAAACAGATTTTATTTTTTAAGCAGAGTTGAAGGGATGCTTTTAAGCAGAGTTTAACGGATGCTTAGCTTGGAATGACTGATGAGGTTAGACCTCCTGTCTGCCCAACTTCCAGTTCATGCACTACTGAGCTGCTTGTTAATCAGCTCCTGAACCACTGCAGTTTACAGTACAGCATTTTAAAGTAAACCATCGCTGGGTTTGATTTGTCTTACAGTGCTATGCTGCAAACCACAGCACTAATACGTTAACAGCTGGGAACAGTAAACTCTTCAGCTCTCATAGTCTTTTTCAGGCAGGCTCATCAGACATAGCCCTCAGTCACTGGAAAAGATAAGACAGCCCTAATAATAAGAGGCACAAATTTTAAACCAAATGCATTAGTTCAGTATAAGCATGCACACAAAGACTACTCTGGAATAAAGATGTTAGGAACTGCTCTGGTATGGACTTGTAGAAGGTGAAAATGTACACCGTCACTGCAGAGGTACAGACACTATGAAACACAATTCATCATCTTCTGAAGTGTAAAAGATGTCTAATGAACAGAACTCTGAAAATGCCTGTTTCTCTGCAGTGAAAATAATAAAAAAGAAGTCCACACCTGCGAGCTCTGTTGTGGATGTCTGTGCCACAGGGATCTGAATTTAGATGTATGAATCCTATCCAGAAAGTGCATTTCTAACACAGTGGGATCAAAGTCAACATCTTAAGCAAAACAAGTGGGTGGATACAAATATATCCAGCCAGAGAACTACTTTGTATTGAGGACCAGTACTGTACTGTGCAGCTGAAGGTTAGTCCCTACTCGGCTGCATCTGCTCTGCAGCACCTGCCAGCATCTTGGTGTGGACCACAGAACTGTGCCAGCAAAAACTCTTGGAAGACATGCAGTTATGCTGACAGGACTGCTCCTTCCCTGGATTATCTTGTTTGTTCAGAGACACAACATTAGCAGATTCTCCATACAGGGCGAGTGCTTTGCAGTATGCTGAAATTTCTGCTCTACTAGACACTTGCAAGAATAGGCTTTCTCCTGTTCTGCCAGGGAGTAAAATTTCACTGCCTAAGCTATACCTCCTCCGTGGGCAGACCTGAACAGCTGCTTTTGGTTATCCGATGCTTTTCCTCATATCAAAAATGTTGTTTCAAGCACATGCCAGCAAATTTCAATGAATACCCCTCATCTAATTGTTTTAAATTTATGGTTTCAAGTCATGAAATACTTACATGGCCATTGCAGAGAAATATATTTGCAGCAATTTTTTGCATATTAAACATGCCTAGAAGCAATTATTTTTGGAGGATTATTTAGAAAGCTGTCTCTTGTTAAAAAGAAATGTGGGTTGATAAGCAACACAGCAAATACCTGGGTACCTCTTCTGGGGATGCAAAGTCAAAGGTGCAGGCAGTGAACCTATAGTAAGTTCCCTCCATGTTTCAGGATGCGGAGTATAAAACAGAAGTCTAGTCATAGATTTGATGAAGTAAAGGAGATGAGATAACTGTAACTGAAAATAAAGAGCACTACAGCAAAATGAAATGCGCTAGAAATTAGGGTTGTAAATCTGGAACAAGGGATTTCTTTAAGTATTCACTGCTGACATAACTACTTGCATTTATGTCAGTGGAAAAGCTCCCACTAATTTTGGTAGTTTTCAGCTAGGCTAACAACGAGCGACTTTCACAATTCCACCCCTAACGCACAGTGCCTCGCCAGCCTGTAGCTTATTGAGACTTCTAGCCCCGCTTCAAAACCAGAGAGATCTTTGGAACCAAAAAGGGAGCCAGAAGTTTGCAAATAGTAGCTTTCCTTAGGAAAAACAGAATGGAAGTCTTCTTTTTAGAAGTCTCTCACTTTCATATAGTCCAGCTATTCAAATTTTCCTTAATTGCTACGTGTTAGAAAGTAAGCATCATGGACAAAATAGTTCTGACAAGATACAGATGATATGATTAGAAGCTAAGTAGTCAGGTGCTTATAGCATTGAAGATAGAGATGCAAATCAGGTTTCAATGAGTGATAACTTCTCTGCCAAAGCCAAAACAGTATTTTGATAAGTCCAAATGAGCTCAAACTATCCGAAGCAGTATTATATCTAAGTAGGCACAGGAGAGAATGAATTGTTGGGTGATTCAACAAGAAGACAACCAGCAGACTAGTTTGTATTTACCTAGTTTACTTCGTTGGTGTTCTGGTTCCAACATAAGAGTTTCCAATAGAGCAATCTGAAAATTTCAGACTATGATTCACTTATGTGTCCTGACATTTCTCCTTCTCCACTCTGCTTCATTAGTTGTATTCTTGTTTCAAAAAGTTCTTATTGTCAAGCTAGAATACCAATAGTTTTGTAGTATTTCTCTCCTGAAAAGAGTGTGAGTGTTCAGTATAGCAAAGTTATCACCAGGAGAGAACACTGTTAAAGGAAATCAAGGGAGGAGAAATATATTCTTCTTTAAAATAAATAAACAGTTTGATTCTTCAATGCTGTAACGAAAAGAAATGTTATCTTATTCCCTTGCTGGCCCTGTATGGCTAACTGTAAACTTTGAAGCCTGCTGTACTTTGTCTGTTTTGCATATGGGGCAATCTTTTCTTCCTGTATATTTATCCTGAAAAATGAAACAATTCATTAAGAAAGAAAAATAAAGAAAAAATAAAGAAAAGGAGTGGAACGCTCCTTTCTACTTAAGCTAAAAGTTGTTACAGACCACTTTGGAGCCCAGACTAAAACAATCAGGAGCAGCAAAAAGGTTCAAGGTTCAGACTAAGTATGTCTGTTTCCCATTTACAATGGGAAGGCTGCTGAGAAACAGCCTTGCCTTCCCTGAAAATCTGCTTCTATTTAAATGGCACTTCTGGAAGAGCAAGACAACTCTTTTGTTTTCAATAACAGAATATTTCCTAACTGAATATAAAAATCCTAGCTTTTAGGACAGGATTCTCTCAATGTGGAAATTAGAAAGTGGGAAGTACAGCAGATCAAGGTACAGATCAGGTATGTCTGAAGATACACAGGCAACATATTGAGCCAAAGCAAACTTATGTTCATTGCAAAAGGAAAAGCAGAGAGAGAAAATAGTGGTTATAAGGATTTCTTCAAACTCCTCCAACCTAGTGGTCCTTAGGTTGTTCAACTATGGAAACTGTGGTTACTCATCCTTGGTAAACTAGAATAACGCCATATGGGCCATACAGAACTTCCCTTAGCCCAGGTAGCCCTTGTGGGCGCCTCTGTGGCATGTGTAAAGGGATGGCTGGGATTTCTCAATATCCACAATATCCTGATATGCCTCTTCTAGGCTGCTTTCAAGAAAAGGAGACTTGGAAACTTAGTGTGCAGACTGCCAGGAACAAGGATTGCCACTGTTCAACTACGCCACTGTGCATGGAAAGGGACTGGCTTTCCCTTTACAGGGAGGGAAAGGTCCATGACAGCTCTACAACCACCGTCTATAATTGAGTGGAACTGGAGCAGAGGTGAGAAAGGAGCAGAAAGGAAGTTTTGTATGAATCTCAGTTCAAGCCTCAAGGATTATAATAATATGCACTTCAAGGCTTCTTCACAAGAGTAGCTTAAGTTGGCTCTAGTATAAATGATGAATCACACTTCATGAACTTCAGTGGATAGAATTAATTACACATATTTTTAGTGGTTGTTACTGATCAGTTTGTATTCAGATCAGAATTCTGTTTTAACCCCAGTGCCTGAAGGAGCGTTAGAACTATAACTGAGAATGCTTAGGTCTGGTTCAACCAGGAATTGATTATATCACCTCCTATGGCCTGTGCTATGCACGAAAAGAGAACAGATGATCAGAGAGTGGACCTGGCAGGCCTTTCATATATGATTACACTGTTGGAAAAGATGTATCATACTGTGTCTACAACTGAGAAACAGTTATAAAACATAACCTACCAAAACACAAAACCCGATAGCATCCTCCATTAGGAGCAATGCTTAAGTTTGCCAGAAAGAGACCAGAGAAAAAAACATAATTTTTTCCCGAAATTTTCCTGCCCTGCTAAACTTTGTAAACAGTGTTTTCACTGTTTATATGGGGAAACAACATTCACTTGGTGTTGAATAGAAAGAAAACAGGAAAACGCAACTACAAAGCCACAAAACTTGACAGGACCGCCACTATTAAGTCATTTTTTTTAATTGATAGATTTCAGTAGATTATTGCTCTTTAGTTTTCTTACCCCCACCTTTTAACTTACCCATCCATGAGAGATGTTAGCAAAGGGGCCACATCAGCAAATACTGTCTCTTGAGACTCCAAAGCGTTGTAAACTCTGAGGAGCAAAGTGCAATGATTAACTGAAGAAAAAATATAAATGTGTTGTCACAATACAAGAATACAAACTAGGGAAAATGTAGGCCAGTGACATAAAACTTGTGACCTGCTGACGTTTCTGTCAGGGGACTGAAAATTAGAACTCCAAGGTTCTCGCCCACTTTTTGGGAGCAGCTGTTGTCTGCACTGGAGGGAACAACCTGCAGGTCTACACTTGTGGCTCTCTGAGCTCATCCTAATACTTCTGCCTGCCTCTCTGGCAGATGGAGTCTTTTTTCAGGCTGTACTGGATCCCTGTTACTTTCTCCCACCTACCAGACTGTGAAATATCCCTGCTACCTGTGTCTCCTTTGTGTCACACTAAGGAAGGGAGTGGTCAGGTTGTGCTTTCCTTTAGATGTAGATAAGGTTTGGGGAAAAAAAAAGAGGTACAGAGGCTGCAAACTTGCCTCTGGACTTGTTTCGGAAGAGTCAGAGGCAGAGCAGAAATCAGAAGGCCCCTGAGGGTCATGTTTAAGGATGCGCTGTCTTTGTGGGCAGCATCAGCCTAAGGTATTTCTATCCCCACCTCTGCTGAACTACCTACTCTGAAATAAATACTTCTCACTCGAGGGAAGACTTTCTTTTACATTGTGATGTGGATTTCAGACTAATTTTTAAACAGAATGAAACACAATTAAATTGAATGAGTTATTCCACCTCTTAGAAAAGAGCAATGACAGTACAATCCTTAGGCCAAAACAATGATGTCTAAAACAACTGCATTTTTTCGAATTCAAGGGGGGGGAAAAAAGCTAACACAGGGCTCTTCAAAGAAATTTTTCCTCCAACCCTTTCAACTAACAAGTTTGTACAACATAAAATCAAGACCTGAAAATAGGAAATCATCAAAGGGAGGAAATTCTGATCGTAAAACATGGACATCCTAAATCATTCATTTCTTCTCTCGCACACCAAAAACGTATCCTCCCCAAGATTACAGCCTGCAGCAAGTACTGTTTATACACGATGAACAGAATCTAAAACATGAATGTCATTAGCCACACTTAAGTATTTGAGGTATGAATGTTTATCTTTGGAAAAAGCTTCCTTTTCTGATATCTTTCTGTTGTGATTCTTTTTTGTTTGTTTATTTAGCTCTGTTTTCCAATGAGTGATGTGTGTTCTTTATAGCTTACAGCAAAACAACTAATTAGGAACAGGAATTTTGGTAACAGCAAACATTACAAAGCATAGTTACTTCCCTGTGTATATAGTATACTAGTACACTTCACTTAGTAGTCTTCCACAACTTGTATATGAGACTACAAGTTTAACTGAATTAAGACATAATGTGCTTTTTAGCATTTATTCAAGCCTCTTTGTATATTTAACCAGGATCTGGCTACTACAGTCTATAGCCTGCACAAATGTAGATTTTGTATTCATGTTCCCCATAAATAAGACTGTACAGAGGGATCACTGATAAACAGAAAGAGAGTTAGAGCCAACCCACTTAGTTCAGCATTTTGTTCCCGACAATACTCAGAGGAAGGAGTAAGAAACACTATGGTGGTTGGAGACACAATAATTCATCTCTGTGTCTCATCCTAATCCTTAAAAGCTGTAAACGGGCCTCAAAACTGAAATATGAGTTGAATCTCTCTTTCAAAAAAAAATATTATTAGAATTAGTATTCAGTTTCTTTTTGCGTCTTGCTGAATTCTTGGCCTGGAGTAACATCCTGTGGCAATGTGTTCCACAGTCTAATTGTAAGTTGCATGAAAATGTACTCTCTTTAATCAGGAAAGGAGCACTTGTCTGGCTTGATGGACAAATACTGCTTGTCTTGCCATTCCACTGATGTGCTGTCATACTACACTGAGAAACCAACAAATATGCAGAGATGTGGCACAGTTCGTACTGGGAGGACACAGATATTGAATAGCAATACTCCATCCTTGCTTTGCATGCAGACACGCATATGCTTCTGTAAACTTTGCCCATCAAATCTGCAGGGTCAATATAAGAGAGCAAAAGCACTTCCAAACACTTTTCTCTGCTTCATTTATCATCTGCAATCGATGAAATATTCATCAGCACCAAGTCCTCCATCTTAACCACCTAGGCCTCTAATTCAATATGTGTTGAAATGATTTTTTTTTCCTAACACATCAAAACATCTCAGAGCTACTTCATAAAAAAAAAAAAAACTTGAAAAGATATTTTAGAGATGAGAACATTCATACTGTCTTCACTTGCTGTTGATGGGTTTTGCTGCCTAATAAAGCAAACAGATTGCTACTGACCACAACCAGGGCTAGAATCAACCAGTCTTAGTCGTCTGTTTGCACTGCAAAGTAGTATAGCCATAGCTAACTATGTCAGGTTCAGGTTCTGGTAGCCATTCAGAAGAAAGGCACGGGGCTCCATGTTACAGTAACTACTCCAAATATTTACTCAACTTCCTAAAGGGGTTTTACTGCCACTACTTAGCTGCTGTGGTTCAAATGCTATCAGTACCCAAATGAAGTAGTTTAAAGTTGGCTTGAACTAGTTTATGCTACACTGTAATGACAGCACTGGCTGAAGCATGGACACCCACTTAATTAGCTATCTGAGACCATGAAAGATGCAGCAAATCCAGAGAATCTCTTTCTATAAGCCCATGCATTTTTACCAGAATGATGACAGATTTGTCCCTGTATAATGATTAATGTTAGTTTCACCTTGAAAATTCTGAGCTTCTTTTTTATTTTGCTAACTGATTCACCAATAAAATTATAAAAGCATAACATGCTGAAAGCTGGAATTTTCCTCCTGAGCTGAAATCAAATATTTTGACATTTATTAGTTCCATAAAACTTTGCTAAAAAAATAAACATTTTTGAGTTCATAAGAACCATATGCTCTTCTGTTTATAAAAAAGAGCTGTGCTGGGACACTGAAAAAACATTCCCCAAGAACTTCATTCTTTGGGGGATTTACATTTTTTTAACCCTTTTCCTGATTATCAGGATCTACACCACATGTCTAGAGTCACAGCACCTCTGGAGTCCTGTGTCAATACCATTAACTGTGTTGCTCTACAGAGTTGAATTCCAGCATTATTCTGCATTTACTTCAACTGGTATGGCTGTGTTAGGTATAGCTGGAAGGTGAAAGGAATTACTTCGAGTAGCTTAGCAGACATGCAAGGGGACCACGTACTTGAGAGATCGCATATGCCTTGTATCAAGGGAGTCCTATAACCTATGGGGTCAGTAAAGATTCCCCAAGATTTGCATTATCTCAGGAATTTTCAGTTGTTTGGTGGCCTACACAACAGCAGTCCCCAGTCTCCATGAGTAGAAAGAGGCAGCATCTAAAAAGGATACCTTAAGGAGAGGGTGAATGACTGGTAATGTTTAGCAAACCTACAGCAGTTCTGGCTGAACAGGCTCAGACCTTAAGTTTAAACCAGGACAGATAATTCGTGTTGGATACATTTGACTTTAAATCAAGTTTTGCCTTCAAGCAAGCAAGCATGAAATTGTGCTCATGTGTTCTGTTTCCAGAGGGTTTTGAAGCATGGGTCAGGGTAGAAAGCCTACTGTATGAGTCATTGCAATGTATAGATGCAAAGTCTGCATTAGAAAAAAGCATGGGGCAAAATTTTGTATTTCTTCCTTTACAGAGATCTCATTTGTATTAATTATTTAACTCTTTGTTCCTGTTTTCAGAGGTTCAGGTCAGCTCCATTCTGAAAGAACATAAGGCACCTTTCAGCCTGACTCCCTGCAGTTTTCTGTCTTGCAGACTGACTCTCTGGTGTCTCATAAGGCACAAACACCAACTAAAACCCTTATCACAGCTGGTGCATTCAAAATCTCTCTCGTCTATGTAGATTCTTGAGCATCTAATAAGGAAAGTGGTCACACCACAGCCTTTCCCTTGGGGAGCGCTGATTTATATGCCACTACTTTACCCTGCTGTTATGTTCAGGCCGTTTTAACTCTAAGTTAAAAGTAGCATGGCTGAACATCGAGTCTTAGAAGTCCTCAGTCCAGTTTCTGGCTCAGTCATGCTGTATGTCTAATGCTGAAGTCACGCAATCCATCTAAAATCCTTATATTTAAAATGTGGATAACATTTTGCTATCTCGCAACATGTTGCAAGGACCATGAATGCTACTCAGACTGTGAAGAGGGTCAAATAAGTCTCTACACAGGTTTCAAACTTAGGCATATCAGTAGTCTTTTCTGAGAGGGAAGACTAAGCGTGTCATCTATATCCTGAAGTGCATTATTCTGTCCTGGGAAGAATGTGAATACCTCATAAATAAAAAAAAAATGAACATTATCTTCTAACCAATGCCTACTAAAATATTAGCCTTCATTATACGAATCTTCCAGCAATCCAGACCACTACATAGGATCACCCACCTCTCAAACTGAAAAGTCTTGTTTATTGATGCATGACCAGGACGGCTACACTTTACAAGGACAGTTTCCTAAGAGAAAAACAAAATACTTACAGTTAATATCATAGGCACATACACACACAAAAATAAATATTTATCATTTCTAACGTTCCATGTGACAGCAGTAGTTAAGGATCATGAGGTCCAAGGCCCTTCTCCAGCAGTCACCAACACGTGAGGCTTTAAAGCCTGTATACTGCAGTGAACTAGCAAGACCACAAGAAAGGATCTCAAAACACATTCAGATTATTAAAGAACAACTAACACTTAAGTTCACAAGAAAGATCCAAACCCTTACCTGAACTTCTTATGTGCCTAGAAAGCCACAGGCAAGTAAACCCAACCAAAGAGCCCTTTTTTATTATAGGGCCAGTTTTCACAGTGCCTTTTCAGATTGATTTCATATATATTTGTGCCTAGAACTGAGCAGAAGATGCTCATATTTCATACAATAACATGCTAGTCCACAACTGTGAGAAAGAACTGCACTAGCACAATTGGTAGAATTCCATGAGTTTTTAGTAGAATCCACTTTCCAGATGGATTATAGAGTAGTTTTATAAGTCTGACAGATATGTAAGCAGCTCTTTAAACTATTACCAGAGTGTAATCACAGCAGTCTGGCATGCCTTACATAGCAACTTCTGTGCCCTTCTGCTCCTCATGGCATATGTTGCTTAGTTGCAGAGAAAAGTGAAGAAAAAAAAATGTGGGGGTTTACAACAACTTGGGTGGAAGCTCACTAGCACACAAAATACTTCATCTAATTCAAGGAGGTTTCCTAGCTTACTAACCTGCAGTTACTGCATTTGATGGGAGTGCTGAAATGCCTACTGCGCTTCAGACAAGTAGCTTGGAGTGCTGAACTAATGGCCTTCAAATGAGTATTGCCACAGAAAGAAGTCATAAAGAGCTGAGCGAATAATGATTCCATAATAGTATGTCCAGCATGCAAATGGCTAATAAAAAAATCAAATTTCTTGTTTTGAGTTTACAAGTATTTCTTCCTCTTTGGAGAAGGCCAATGTATCATTATCAACTTAATGATGACAATACTCACTCTACAGAATGAGCTATGTTACCCATCCCAGTACTGGCAAATCTAGCAGCAGTATGGATATGAGCACAAGACTTTGCTACAAAATGGCCTGACAAAGAAATTCTAATAGGATCAGTAACCAAAAGGCTCTGGGGAAAGGAAAAAAAAAAAAAGAAAAAAAAAAAGGAAAAGTATACAGAGTTATGGAACACATTTCTGATTAAGATATCAAAAGTACTTGCAGACCAGCTTTCCCTAAGGTGAGAAATGGGACAGAAAAAACTCTACTAGCCAAGTGCTGGGTCCTGCACTTTGGCCA
>NW_009195080.1:0-39193 GCF_000690835.1 Fulmarus glacialis | reverse complement strand
TAATGATTCTATGATTCTATGACTCTATCCAACTGGCCCGTTATTTATTGCCCACATCAGTATCAAATGGGTCCATGGATAAATGTTTTTCACATAACCTTTGTTGCACATAATATTTGCAAGGGACTGGCTGCAGAGTTGAGCACTCGAGCTTAACCTGTGCTTTAACAGGCCTGCAGATGGGTGAGAACTGAAGTGAGTTGTTTTCTTCATCCCTTTGATGGCTTCATTTGATAGAATAGAAATGGGACTGTCCATACCAAACTGATGTTCACATAATTACATACCCAGATATCATTGTCTCCACACCACCTATCAGCGACCATGATGGCATTAAACAAAAAATGCCAACTTGGTGTTTAGTTTTATTTATTTTCCTGCACAAGGTGACTCAGTTTGGGGTTAAGTTTATGTATTTACAGGCTTTATTTATTTATGTATGTGGTCAAGGTTTTGTGGTATGGGATTTTTTTATTTTTAGAAATGAGTCTATTTCCACTTAGGAAAAAAAAAGACATTCAGTGAATAGGCCAACCAGTCAAACCAGGCAGAAGAAAGAAAGGATTTTCCAACTCATGGGATTCTCCTTGCATTTATAGCACTTTCACATCTGTGTTACTGTTTTTGCTATGAAAGCAGCAGTGTTCTAAACCCAGGAGACCAGTGTTTCCAATCAGAACAACTGGAACTGGAGCCCAGAGTGCAAACATTCATGGTGATCTGTTTGCAGAGCAGCTACAGACCCAGACAGATTCTTAATGAACAGTCAAACAGAATCAGTACATTTAACAAATTTATGCCATTTATGGACAAAGTTCTTGCACTGAGTTAAGAGGTTAAGGGACAGATTCAGGCTGGTGTAAATTGTTGTAGTACAGTGCTTTCAGCAAATAGTTGAGTTTCTGAGCAAATAATCCACCGTGAAATACTGCCTGACTGCAGTCCTCACCACAGGGGCTAATATGCTCTAGCCTGTGATTACTGAGCGCTGCCTATTTAGTTTGGAAGTATTCTGCTGGAGAGGAAAACATTTAACCCTGCTTAGTATCCCGTTGGTCAGGTTATCATGAGTGGGCACATGGTGCAATCTGGTGGGCAGTGTTTTGCCTTTCTGGGCAACTGCTTGTGCTTCGTACAGAAGGTCCAGTTATGAAATACATGTGGGTTTAGCTTCAGCAGGGACCGCTCCCCTGTGTGAAGGGTGCTGGTGTTTCCAGAATCCAGAACATACTGTCCTTTCCTTTCCTGGGATCAACAGCTAGGTCGTTTGAAGCAAACAGAGGTATTTTGCATGACACCAGATGAGGAGGAAATGGATGTCAAGAACATAACATATGAGCTCTTCTGTGTCAGACTCGGAAGTCCACACAGCCCAGTACCCTGTCTGTGACAGTGACCAGTGGCAAAGAAAGGATATAAGAAGTAAGGCTGGTACAGAGTGACATGACTTTGGTCTGACCCTCCTGAGCCAAGACTTGCTAATAGCATAGAATGGAATTTCAGTTATTTCAAAGAAAGTTTTACTTCTATTATTCAGAATAAAAACTGAATTCAGATCTTAAACCTGTACATTTGTAGACGACTGATTTCTTTCCACTTGGTAAAATACCTGAGGGGGAAAGGGAAAATAGGCTAGCTATACTTTTTTGTTGTCAACTAATTAAGCTCTGTAAACATTGATTTTTTTCCCCCTATTTCATTATTGTTCTGTGTCATTATTAACTACCCGTTTTGGACATGGGACTTCTCAACAGCAGATTCCTTACAGCACTCAGAGATTTAGCTGCTCACACAGATGGTCTTGAATTCAAATTAGAGATGCATTTTTTTTCTGGTTTTGGGATCTGGTCAGAATTCAGATCAGCACCAGCAAATAATAAGGTCCCTGGATACTTCCCTGTGGATGTCTTAGGGGAGCACACAACCTGGGTGATTAGCCAGACAGTCCACTGGAAACCTCTGTGGGTGAACCTTAGGGTCAAATGTTAGAAAAGCAGCCTACCAGCAAACCTGGGAAGAGCACTGGGAACCAGCATCACCTTCCTGAGAGAGGCTTCTTGAATCTAACGCTGTGAATCTTCTCCCACGGCAATTAAAACACCAGGAAGAGACAGAACGATTCCTCCTTTACCATGTTACTCAGCAGAGTTTATTTCTTCTGCTGCCAGTTGAGCTGGCAGCTATCACTGTTAATTGCACCGGGAGCATAATAAACTCAGAGACTCCCCATGTAAAAAGCAGCATCTTGCATTTTGCTTTTTATTAGAATGGTTTGTTTCTCTCTGCTTCTTCTCTCATTTCAGTGCCTTTCCCCTACTTGCTTTAACAGTGATTATTTACAGACTGTGCAACAATGACCAATGGCAATCAGACATTCAGGCTCCCTTATGCTAAGTTTTTGGTTATAAAAACCAAAAAATCTTCACCTCAAAAACCTACATCTTGGCTTTACAATATTTGTTCTGCAGCCCCTTTGGAGGTCCAGGGACTATTTCTAGGGGGTCCAGGAAAGGAGCTAAGAAAAGGCAGCCTACCATCAGCTCACACAGAGTCCTTGAACAGGGTCCTCACATTTCCCAGGAAATCGTCAACTTGCCCACAAATCAAAAAGGTTGAAATTGCTGGTTTGATCTACAGCCGTGTAATAGGGAATGTTAAGAAGAAAGAAAAATGACGTAAGGCTCTCCTTCACTCCTTGATGATAGAGAAATAGTTACACACTCCGGAGCATAAAGGAATCACCACTGTCACATGGGTGAGACCAATGCCCAGGCTCACGGAGAGGAGCTTCCTCCCATTCACCAGCCAGCCAGACTCTGAAGAAACCAGGGTCACTGTTTTTTCAGACCTGCTCCCTTAGGAGAAGATAACCGCACCCTGAGGTCCTGCCACCAGCGTTTTCACTCAACCTCTGCCATGCCAGAGAGCAGAGGTGTGTTCTCATCCCTGATGTACCGTGGACCTAATCAAGTCTTAGAGTATCAGTGCAGTAAGTTGTTCTTTTTTCCCCCTCAGTTCTCCCTCCCTTGGTTCCTCTATTTCTTTCTTCCTGCTAGTTCATCCATCATATTCCCCCTCACTCTTGCTGGCAGATACTTTATTTCCTGTATCTCCTACTTTCTCTCACAGACAGTTCAAGTAGGTCTTAGTATTAACAGCAATGATTTATAAGAGCAAGCCTTCAATTCTTTATCAAAAATACAAATTAGCCAAGATTTTAAAGCTGCTCAATAAACTAACAGTGCAACACAATTTGGCATGTTTCAGAGAAAACTTGAAATTGCTGAACTGAATTATTGTATTCGCATATTATGATTCAGAATATTTCTCTAAGGTATGAACAGTGTATAGACCTTCAGAAAAAAAGAGAGAGGAATGGGGAAAAAGGAAAGGAGAGTTATTTTCTCTTTTTCATATAGCATGCTTTAGCCCAACTTTTACTAACTTGCCACATTTCTGTGACTGAATAGTGTGGAGCTCTTGATTGCTTCACTAAGGTGTAATGATTTTCATAGTCATCACTGCTATCTATTATATACAAAATTTGCAACGTACTGAGACTATAAAACAGAGATAGGCCTTGGCATTGAGTCTATGAGCTATAAAAAATCTTGCTAAATCATCCATCTGTGCTTAAGACATTTTCTTCATGTGCTGTTTGTTCTTTAATCTCTTTGTTATACTCTCCCTCAAAAGTTGGACAAAGAAACAAGGATTAGACGGAATTAAAACTTGGAGGTAAACAGGGTTCCGATTTATTACAATACCCAGGTTATATTGTTCAAGAATAATTTAAAAATCCCAGGCAACAATTATTAAAATTGTAGAAACATTTTAAACAAAACATTTGCAAACTTCTTGTTGACTGATTCTTCCTTCGAAATGCAGAGCAGAACATTCAAATACAATTGTTGTTATCAGTTTCCTTGCACTTAAAAAAAAAAAATACCAGGCTGTTTCTAATTGCCAGAGGGACGAATTAGTCATTTGCAGCAGAAAAAGGAATAAAGAAGTCTTTAAATTACTAAATAAACGAATGTCATTGTATAACTTGCTAGATAGAATGAGAGAACTTAACATCAATAGCTCAGAAATGTATATTTCACATTTACTATGGAGAAATAACACCTCTATGTTTAAGTTTGCAGCTACAACACCCACAGTAAATCTGATTTTGTTTTCCTTTGCAATACAAAGAAAAAGGAAGGAATGTTCTTGTGACTTGACATTTCTGGAGTCATAGGTGTGCTACCTGCCTGTACAAGTGGTATAGCACTTGACCAGGAATCCTGCTTCTCACCTGGTGGCAAAACTTTTCTCGGAGACTGAAAGTAGTATATGATGATCTCAGAAGTGCAAAGGACAACCTGTAAATCCCTTTGCATTATATTCAGAAGACTTATTTTTGTGACATCAGTGGGATTTCCATAGTGCTTCTGTGCAATCACATTTTCCTGTAGATATATTTCCCTGTGCTGGCTCTCTACAAGTGGATGAAGCTCACCTGAGCTTTTCTATATAGGCTGGCTTCAGAGATAATTCTAAGCCATATCAGGAAATGAAGCTGTTTCCATTCCTGGCTAAGCACATCTCACGTAAACAAGTTCCAAATTCTAACATCAAAACAAACCGTAAGTCTCTACATGTTAAAAAATGAGCTTAGCCTTTTGCTGTAGAGTTAACCCACCCGTTACTTAGGGCTTTGCTGACTTTGTGGTTGGTGAGGATGGGAGTAAAAACATCTTTAGGGATTGTGGAAATCTGTTTTGTTATTAAGCTGGGAAAGAGGAGAAAAGGTTCCACTGCTCTAGGAAACACTGGCTATCTGGGAGTCACTGGTAGAAATGTAAGGGAAAGGAGCATCTTTGAAAGAGAATCCCTAATTCTGGCTCAAAGCACCTCATTTTCAACTGTGGCACCAGCCCCCAGGAAGCTGATCCTGAGGTTGTGCTTTCCTCTTCTAGCTCTTTCAAAAACGCACTTCCTGCTTCAGTGAGAAAGCGGTCTGAGAATCTATCCCCGCACAGATTTTTCTAAAGAATCTTTATATTGTCTGAGAGATTTTTTTCGGTGGTTACCGCTGAAAAAGGAGACACTGTGAATAAAACCACTGTAACAGCTTGGGTCATTTGGAAGCAGCTGTGAAATGCCTTTTTAGATAGGTGTTCATGAATTGTCATAGCACATCAATAAAGATATGTGGAAGTAATTGCCTAGATCAGAGTTCCTCTTGTGTTCCTTTCAATAGTCCCATATTTATTTGTAATTGGCAGGGAGGTTCTTCATGCTTTCTGTATTCTGCCATAAAGACAGGAAACCTCATTCAACCCTGTTTGCAGACTCAATTACCTGACATTACATGAATGGTCATCCATGGAACGTAATTGAATTTATTCTGTTTCTTTTATTTTTCTCTAGAAGCAGCTGTTGCTATAGAAAGAAATGCAATGTCATTACTTTGTACAGATTACTTTGGAGGCGGGCAAGACACCAGAGTAAAGAAGAGTTCTGAGGTCTGTAGGAGATTTATTTTGAAAGCAATGAATCTTCTACATCTACATATTTGGATTTAATCCCCCCAAGGATTAAATATACTTGGAGCCAAATTTTTCAAGGTGTTTAACACCTGAAACTCATAGAGAAGTTCTTAGTGTAATTTGTTTGATTCCAATACACCGATTTCATGTCCTACAGGTTTACAGTGTACTTAAAAAGACCTACATGCTCTTGAAAATGCATGGGGTGCCTGTCTGCTGCTCTAGGTCCCTACACACCTTGGAGAATTTGTCCCTCATGCGTCAGTACTCAGTAGCCATGGAAAGAGTTGAAAGCCTTTATCAAATTTCCCTAAACAGATGTTTACATGAAAGATCCTGCCATCCAAAAGGCACTAACTGGCAAGCCGCTAGGCAGTCCCAGCAATAGGACCAATGACTGGATGGGATCAGAGACAATTAACACCCGAGGGATGAATTCTCCTTCTGGCCTTTCTGTACTGAGCTTCACAGATCACAGCATTTCTGCAATGAGAATTACTGAAGGTGAAAAAAATACTGAAAAATTATTTGTCTAATTTCACATTTCTGTGGAAAAAATAAAATCTTTTCTGATCTCTTGAAACACCTTAGACTAAAGAACCATTTTGGAGAAAAAAAAAAGGGGGGTCAAAGCCAGGCTTCAGCTTTACTCAATCTGAGAAAGAATAGGAGGTTTAATAATGCCTGAATTTTTCTAGTCTCATTTCCACTGCTGCATGTTGGTGTGATGCCTGCACGCGATAAATAATAAATTATGCTGCTGCTTATGAGTGACCTGGCTTCTCCGTCCTGCAGCAAGATCTTTACCATGGTCTGCTTACAGGGAAAGGATACAGAGATTGCAGACCCCTTCAAGCTGCTCTAGAGGACTGACTCATCAGCAGTGTGGGTCTGCCAGAATTTGGATTCTGACGGGCAGCTCTGTGTCACTCTTCTGCCGTTGCTGAAGTAGGTGCCTCTGGTTGTTGTAGGATTCACTGAACAGCATCTGCCCTGGCCAGTCTCCTGTGCCTGTTCCTGGCATCAGCAACATGCCTGCTCCCAAAGTGTGCAAATGCCAAGTACAGCTGGAGAAGAAGAGGCAGTGAGGAGGAGCTGCTGCATCGTGCTGTTCTCCACACAGCTCTCTAACTCCCAGAGTTTGTAACTCTGAGGAGCAGGAGCTGAAGGGATGGTACAGAACACGCTGGTGTTTCCCTTTAACTGGAGTGAGCAGGTGAACAGGGAAATAACAATGCAGAAGAAGGAGGTTTCATTAACAATCTCCCAAGCAGTTGCTCTAGCCAAGAAAGAAAACAACTTGACAAGAAGCTTAACTTGTGGCAGCTTCTGTGATCAAAGGTTCATATTCAGCACCTTGGGACTTAATTCCAGTAAATTTGAGATATGGTCTATATAGTGAAAAAAAAGAAAAAAAAAAAAAGACCAGGACAGATTCCTGCCTCTAATGCAAGACAGTCTCAGTACCACAGCCATAGTTGCAGCCAGTGTTGGTATGATTTGAGGGAAGCGCAAACAGTATTGTTCTTTGCAAGGATCTAATTCAAATAATTAATTATGAGACAAGAAAATGTGTAGAGAGGAAGGAGGAATGGAGAAGGGGGAAAGGATGAGATCTTTGACTTTGTATCTTTGATTTTGTATCTTAAGTGAATCAGCTGGCCCAGCCTCAGTAACCGTGCCACCTTAAAGCTGTTTACTTTGGAGGTGGTGTGTCACTGCCCGCTGCTTTACTCTGCACCCAGTTCAGCCCCTTCTTCTTTTTGATTCACCTGCATGCAATCGGCTTGAACAATCCAAGCAGCTGTATTCAGAAACAAATAATATTAATAAAATTAGACATCTCCCTTTCTCTCCAAGTCTCTTAGTACTCTGCTTGGGCTGTGTTTTATAGCCCTAATGGACTTTCCCCCTGAGTTTGCTCCATCCCTTTCAGAACTCATTGCAGCCGCAAGTTCCACAGCTGAATTAGGTACCGTGTAAAAAACATTCCATTTTTGTTTGTTTGGTCTTTTCTTTGCTTGTTTGCTGCCTGAGCAATATTCTTGTCTGCTTGCTAGATCTTGCATTATGCGTTAAGACTTCTAGGGAGGTCCACTGAGATGAAAGTTACACGAGGAGTGAAAGATAGAGCCCTCTTTCTGTTGCCAGTGGTTTCTTCCCATCTGATAATGACCTTTTCACTTAGACTGGGGAGTTGAGAGATTGTAGAAAGTTGCAGTGATGGAAAAATACCAGGAAGGTAAGTTTCAATTTATGGATTAAAACTAAGAGCAAAGTAAAACATTATCAAAGGTACAAATGCTGATTTACAAACCCAGTCCTCATAATGGTACTGGGAATCGCTGTCTAACCATTTTTTGCCCTTTTTACAATCTCCACATTAAGCAGAATTTCTACAGCCCTAATTCCTGTAATTGTTTTCACTTAGTCCAGGGAAAGAAGACAGGTGAGAACTGAATCTAGGGGAAAGGAGTAACCTTTAAACATCTGTTATCGGTAGCAGGTATACGCTGATTCATGAAATTATGAAAAGATGTAAATGATACAATTGTGAAAACAGTCCTGTGTTTATGAACAGCTCTGGGAGTTTATGGCATGATTAAATCTAGTGATTAAAGTTTCTAATGCAAAACCTGCTGTTATGAATGGCTGAGCAATGCATATATTCTAAAGCACAGCTACCGGTTTCTCCCATGACATTTGACACAAGAGATTTCCATTTTAAACGTGCGATTTGTTATTTAAAGACAAAGCTGGGGGGTTATCTATTATTACTGAATTTGACAGTTTGTCACAGTTTTAAGATAAATGAGGAAAAAAGACACAAACAAAACTAAACATAAATGAAACAGTTGAGCAGTGCTTAAGGGCTGAGAGTTGTCAAATTTGCCCCCACCGCTATCGGTGTTTGCAAGTGCAAAGAGAAGCATGAGAAATTGATTAGAGAAGGTATCTGAAGAAATGGGAGGATATTAAGCAAACAAGACTTTAGAAAGAAAATTGGGAAAAGATTCCTAATTATGAAATTTTCCCGACTGAAGAATAATTTCCCAGAGGAACGTCTGTAATCTCTCTTGTTCCAATGATTTGAAAGTGAAATTGAATGAAGTACAGGCAGTTATATATAAGGGTATAATTGGTCTTTTACACTGTATTTCTATTATTCTGTACTATCGTTTCCATTATCCTATGCTCCTCAATTACCGTCTATAGCCAGAAAGAAATCAACCTAGCAAAAGAGAAAGAATCCAGATGCAAGAATAAGCAATCAGCTCTTTCCTTAATGTTTTGTCTCCTCTACAGTATATTTATTTTTAATAGTTTAGTGACAGAAGCCCAGTGGCTGGAGTTCTCCATCTTTCACAAGTTAAGAATTGTGCATTCAGTTAGAAGCTGAGAAACTCCCAGGAGGCTTCACCTCAGTTTAAAAAGGCTGTTCCCAGGCAGCGTGTCCTTCTGTTCGTGGTGGGACACAGCAGACCACAGCTCCGGTCCCTGCCCTCCTAATCCCTAACCCCCGACCGTGTTTGGATTAGCGTGCACCTGGGATCCCATCTGGAGCACAAACATGGGTCCCACTGTGAAAATACTCAGGCCTGAAGTAGGGGAGGATCTGAGATGGCTGCTTGGTCATGGAAAGCCTGCAGCCTTCATGGTCCAGCAGATCCACTACCCCAAACCACCGGAGATATATACAGCACCCCCGGCCACAGCATCTCCTGCTTCTCTGCCTCTGGGGTGAGCAGGGAGAAGCGCGGTGCTGCTCTCAGCACCCAAAGCCTGCCACGGGGCATACCCACAGGCCTGCAGGTAGCGACAGCCCCTTGACAAGACCCCAGAGGGGGCCCACACCTGGGAGAGCCCTGCTGCCGGCATTTCCCAGGGGTGTCGGGGCGGGGGGCAGTGGGACAGGGCTCTGACGGGAGTGTATGGGGGAGGGCCGGGGTCTGGCCTGGAGCGGGAAGAGGCAGGATGGAGAAACGGTCCTAGACTACCTGTGGGAGGGTTTGACAAGGTAGGGGCCCACAGGGGCTGGGGGCAGGCTGCACAGAGGTCTCCTGTAGCAGGAGTTATGGCTGCCCTGGTGACTACACTGTCTCTGGTAGCACAGGGACTTGATCTGCCCCTGCATCCAGCCAGGGGACAGCAGAGCAAAAGGAGCTACACAGTTGATGTTACATTTTGTCCCAAGTGCCCAGCACCCCGTGGCAGTACTTGAAGGGGAAGATAACTCGCTCCACTCCCTCCTCAGACAGGCAAGCTGCTTGCAGGGAAGCACCATTTGCATAACTTGTCCTCACCTCAAAAAAAAAGCAGCTCCTTCCCTCCTTCCCCCTCTCATCTGCATTCGGTAGCTCCCTTTACCCACTCCAGCATCAAAACCTGCAGACACCTGAGGAACCGCCCTGGGCACCAGAGCCAACACCAGGACTTGCTGTCTCTCTTGGATGCCTACCACTAGTTGGCCTTAACCGTAACCTAGAGCTGCTGTTTCCCAGGAGGTCTAACAGCATAAGAGTAGTTGTACTGAGTGAGACCAACACGTTTAGCCTAGTAGCCTGTCTTGGATGTAATTACCTATAAGCATATAGAACGGTATTTTCCCAGAATAATTTCCCAGTGTGTCCAGTGGTCTTCCCAGAGGGTTATTTTCTCAGCCAGGGAGGACTTTATATATTTAATAAGCTTCAATAGGCTTTTCTACCTAGAATTTACTTAAGCACTTTCTGATTGCATGTAAACCCATATCCATATTCTCACCCCAAACCCAATGCCAAGGAGTTCAAACAGCTCATTTTAAGAAAATCAGTACATCTCCTTTTATACCCAGTCAGTTTGATCAACCTGTGATAGATATCTCAAACTTGTAATTTCTAGATATCATCTCTGACTGTCTGTATGCAAGTCATACTTAGGTTTTGGGGCAGTGATAGATACATCTTTTAGGAAATGGACTGAACCCATCCCATCAGTTCACTTTAACCAAATCACAAAGTTATTGATATATGTTAGTCATTTGTAATCCCTATTTAGCCGGGTATTAAGAGTCATAGTTAACCCTGTGACTTAGGTATAGAAGACACCATGTCCTATCATTCACCCTGAAAGCTATCCATTCCCTCATGATGTTGTGTACAACAAATAAGAGAAGACTCCAGATTAAAATAAAAATAATACATTTAACTTCTTTATGTGTTCAAAAAGCTCTCTTGTTTTGGTATCCCTGTTTGGCTGCTTATATGCTTATTGTGAAGCAGCACACAAAATTGTTCATTTACCTTTGCATTTACCTTTGGTGACCTACCTGAGCTTTAGTGGTAATAAAAGACAGCACTAGTGCCAATGCTGTCTAGCAGAGCCACCCAGATTTGCAGGTGTACCTGCT
Organism: Fulmarus glacialis; assembly: GCF_000690835.1. Taxonomy (NCBI): domain Eukaryota; kingdom Metazoa; phylum Chordata; class Aves; order Procellariiformes; family Procellariidae; genus Fulmarus; species Fulmarus glacialis. The sequence continues at coordinate 28,267 of NW_009195080.1, read as the reverse complement.
CACCTCCACACCGGAGAGGCTTTGGGTTCCTCTTTGGAGCACAGAAGTCATTTCTATGCTGTGCCTCAGCAAAAGCGCAGTGGGGCCGCACAAACCACCCCCCATACCTTTGCTTCTATCCAGTGCAGGCCCAGGCAGTACACACCGCCTCTCGGCACTTCTCTGGCTCATGCCATGACTGCCACAGCCTACTCGCCATAAAGATGGCTGCAGGCCCCTTCCCCCTTGTTTTTTTCCCAGAACTCTGTCTCATCACACTGCCTGCTGTGTCAAAACAAAGATCCAACACCAAGGGACCACACTATAGCCATCCTCATGCTCGGAAAGTGGGCTAAGCAGGTCAGAGGAGGGGGACAGAGAACAGACATGCCTTCCTCTACTCCTGCTCCATATTCTGCATCGAAGGAAACGAGAGTTTCCTCCTTACCTGGCTGCTTCATCCAGCCTACTCATCCAGGTGTAGCTTTGACTCTGTCTAATCCCCCTCCTTTTGTTATGAGCTTTCAGTGAGAAACACGAATACCCGCTGCCAGCACCACAAATGCGTCCCTTCACACCCAGCACGACCAGCAGCACCTATGAGCTTCCAGGGTAGCAACACACACCCCATCATAACCTGCCCTACCTGTTCGGACCCATGAAGAGGGTACAAACACTTGCCCCTCCACACACGAGTGAGGGGGATTTGCCTTTCTATATATTTACCCAACACTTTACACACACAAACAGTCAGCCCACAAGCACAGATGGCGCATGATTCACTCCAGGGCTCTGATCACTGACTGCCGCTTGCTTTGGATTGGGCCCACAGCTCTGGGAAATTGCCGTAGGCAGTTGTATAATTCAGTAATGATTTTGCAGCCAAAGGCTCCAGCTGCCCTTCCTTGAGTGGCAGCTTGGAACGAGGAGATCGGCACAGGCCGGTAGGACTACAAACACCTTCTTACCTCTGGCAACACCAAGAGCAGAGGAAAAAAACTCACGACGTGAAGGGCTACACGCTGGATCCGCAACGCGGACTGCTGCAGCCCTCCCTCAACCCTCCTGGTGCCTGTGGTCCTGCTGGCACCTGGTACCTCCCGCTGGATCCAGGGCCAGTCTGGCAGAAGCAGCCAGGTCAGCAGCCAGGTTGCTGGACCTTCTGCATCTGGAAATGCTCAACGCAATGAATTCCTGGACAGATGCAGCTTCATGATTTACCTGTACCACAGGTTGAGATTTGTGCCTTGGCATGTGGATGCTTTTCGCTGTTATTATTAACAACCTAGGAGAAGGTCGCTTTCCTTAAACACCTACAAAATACTGCAAATCGCGAGTCAGCCTTTAAATGGGATGCCCGGACTATCACAGATAAGATTTTATGAGTATTCTGTCATGGCCACCCAGTGACACGTATTTAAAGGTGCTTGTGGGTGGGATGTTGTCCTGCCACTGACTTTTGAGAACAAACTCTAGGCAGCATAAATACTTCTGTTTTGGTGACACATGGCCCCATGGCCTTCTAGGGACTTTGCACACACAGCATTTGGCTTAGTTCTGCACCCCATCACCCAAAGGCAATTAGGTAACACTTCAGATGGAGGAAGGCCCTTTGCCACTCCAAGGGTAAACATATCCTTCAAATGAGTTCTGTCTAGACAGTAAAAACCTCTCCATGGAGCAGTGATTTAGGGATGACCAGGCATTTCCCTTCGTACAGGTTGGCACAGTCCTTCAGCCTTCTTTATTTGTTCATTAAATCAAAATAATTACACGCACAAACAAAACAGCCGGGAACTGCAGTGGATGTCACTGACCTAAGAGCAACCAGCATATGGACAGGACTCGGGGACACATTCTCCTAGATTAGTGTGCCAGCTTGGTGCTGTGAAAAAACTTCCCTGATATTTTTTTTGTTTGTAAATAATTACAAATATTTTGCACAGATGGTGTTTATATGGCTGGCTAAAACACTGAGTATTAGCATCGTTTCAAATTCTAAAACAATTGTGACAAATACTAGCAATTTCAAGATAACTATCTCTAGATACTAAATCAGAGCCAAACTCCATGAATTATTAATTTAAAGAAATTTGTATGGGACTTTTTTCCAACAGGATTTTAAGGTAGTCAGCAGTTTACAAGATCACCCCTTTTTAGTTGTACTTGCATAAGATTAAAATTATTTACTACTAAAGTCAGCGGTTCTTATTCCATGGACACCAGGGGGATCAGAATTGTGCCTGCAGTGTTATATAAATAGTTAAACTACACAATCCACAGTACTACTTAGCTTCTAGTTAAAATTTCTACAACAGCCTGGAAGGCAAAAATACTTGTTATTTCCAAACTGTGAGCAGAAGGAGGAATATTTACAGAACAAATTTTCTTACATGCTGATTTGTAGACTGTAGGAATACTGATTCCATTTTGACATAAGCTTTTTATATGTGTATTGCCATTAAGAAAACCCAAACACTTTTTCATCTCATTTGACTGACTTAATACATCCCAGAAATAATGAATACATAGTTATGTCTACACACACAGAATAAACAGTGTATGCAGAATAGCTATGTGATGTGAACCTTGCTGTTTATTAAAGGAAACATTTGCTTATCTTTGTAAAAAACTTAAGAAAACAGAAAGTTATTTCACTCTATAAAAAGTCCATGTAATAAAAATCATCGAAATACAAGACAACAGATTTATTCCAATGTAGTTTCAAGTTTTGAAGCAGCCAGTAAAAATATAAATTTCAGATGTAGATTAATGAAGTTCAAAAAGGTATATTCACAGTGCTTATTAAACAATCAAAGCACAGACTGTTTGTGGCAAAGCAACTGCTTATTTTCAGCTGATTACAGGATAGGAGCAGAACTGGGCTTTGCATTTGTTACAGGCAAAAACCCTGGTGTTTTAAGCAGGTAGTCTTTGCAGTCTCATGGCATAGATCGCAGATGACTGGGTTGGAAATTACTTCAGGAGGTAATATAGGTCATCCTCCAGTTCCAAGAAAATGAATGCAAACTATGGATTACAACAGACATGGATTTTCAAGAATTTGACTCAAAAAAGAGGAGCAATAGTAGCTGTTGAAGGAGAACAGTCCACTCAAAGCCAAGTTTCTGTAGCGCCCTAGCATGAATCAAGCACTTCTAGATTGTCCAGGAGGAAACATACCTTCTTGTAAAGACTAGCATCCAGCTCAGTGACCTGACTCGTGCTTTGCCCAGACACGAGACGTTTAGAGACACACCACGCGAGTTGCCCCCTCACAGATGTGTCTTGCTGCCCCTGATTAGCAGCTGGACATTGTTCACAAAGCAGCTGCTGCTGAGGCCATGTTGCTTGCAGCCAAACCATCAACCATTTCATCCCCAACAAATAGCTGTAAGGACATAGAAAGACATGTCCACTAAAGGGAAATAACAGAAGCATCTTGTAGGCATTTGTATAAAAGCACATGCAACCCCCACCATTTAGGTTTCCATTTTGGGGACTTCATTTTTTCTGTTTGTTTCCTGCCTCCATTGAAGTCTTCTGGAAATCAGAAAAAATGCATAGGTAACAGTATCTTGTATGCAATGCGCTATACGTAATGTGAGCATTTTCTGTGCACAAAATGACCCAAAAGCCAGAGACTGAAATAAGCTGAGGTCCCTCTGGGCCAGGCACTACCACTCTGGATCCCAGGAGCTTTGCCAACTGAAACCAAAAGCCAATGAACAGCACTGTCCAGAAAGGGGAAAGCATTTTCTCTGAGCCACTGCACCACTCTCATGACATACCTAGGCCTACTGCAGGCTAAGAACAACGCTCCAGGGATGACCTCTACTTTCACTGAGCTGCTTTGCAAAATGAACCGGACTATTTAAATTCAACTAGCTGTGGTTATCCAGAGCTCAGTAAAGTGCAAGGAACGGATAAAACCTCAGAAAAATATGCAATTATAATCTAGAATTAAACAGTGAACTCTAGACACAGAAATAAGAAAGGAGCAATTGAGATATTTATTCACTTTAAGGAGATATTCTGAAGACAGCAGCTGTTCATCTAAAGACATTAAGCCAGAATCTCTTTTAATTCCTAAAGAGGTTAAATAAGGAACTTGAATGTCTGAATATCAATTGAGCAATTTGCATGTAGTCACCCATGAAGTCCCTCGTGCTACTAGGTCAGTCTGGTGGGGAGCCCAGCATTTGAAAAGGTCATTAAATGCTGTTCGGGGAGGGACAAGGCTTTCTGACCCAAGAGGTCCTGTGCATTTCTCCGTCATGAGGTTTGGTTATGTTTTCTATCACATTTATTCTCCTCCTACTCTTTATCTTTTCTTCAAGAGACACAGTGCACTTCAAGATGGAGACACTGAGTGCCAGAAAGCTTCTTTAGGAAGATACAGCATCCATTTGATGCATATGCTAATTGCTACTCCCAGGCACCCTTTTCAGATCTGTAAAAGAAGTGAACTGATCCCAAGACAATACTGAGCATTTCACAGTCTCATTTGGTAATGAAGGAATAACAAAGAACAGCTGCTGTCTTAAAATAGAAATTCATAGCTTTGTAGGGTCAGTGGTATTTTATGGGACTCTTTATGCCCGGAACAATTTAATGACAGCTACAGTATTGCCGTATTTATTCCCTACCATTTCCAAGTTTATTATCGATTACTTCATCTTTTTATGCCAGCAGCATTTGCCATGTACATGAAAAAAAGAGTGCAGGGGCAGCTGGGACCCTTGATATGTATTTAGAGGCTGAGGACAGTTCTATTGTAACTATGTGATTGGAGTTATCCAGCTTAAGAGAGTAAAGTTATATCTCTGATATGCAACCATGATCTACAGCCATACTTCTGGATGGCAGTGTAAACATACTGCAGCCATCGTCCTGATCATTTATATTAATAAGAGAAAAAATAGAGTTTGAGAGCAAAGGGAGAATGAACACACAGAGCAATTACCTTTTTGATACATGGGCCTGATTCTCACTGAATTAACTTCACCACTCCACAAGCTTTCCTATACTGCCAGATGTATAAAGTGACCTCAGTGATAGCAAAGAGATTATAATTTCTGCTGAATTACTGTAATTTGTTTAGCTTCGTTTGCAGACAGTGTTTTGAGGCAGACAAAATGCACCTTTGCAAAAACTTGCCTAGTCAAGTTGGCGGGCAAAACCTGGGGGGCTTCCTCCATCCCTGTCTCCTCCCTCTCAGGGGAGGCTCTGCGTCAACCCCTACCATGTCTCAGCATGGGTACCCTGGTGCAATGTTTCTGAGAGATAAGGATACCAAGGTCGATTTTAGGGAAGAGAGGAAAAAAAGATCCACAATGCTGTGAATCCAGTGGCATGCTTCAGCTCTGATTCAAGTATGTGGCTAATCCTAGTGAAGTCTCTGGAAGTCACTATATACGGGTAGCTGCGATCCACTGATCATAGTGGTCCTGCATTTAGTAGGCCCTCCAACAGCAATGTACAAGCTAAAATTTTCAGTGGGTCAAAGCCTTGGGATTTCAAGCTAATGTTCCGAGTAGTACCACAGCAAATGTTTAGCATTAATCATGCACATTATTCATCTTTATCAATTAAATCAGTTAAAGCTAAACTTAATTTTAAGTTTGGACTTTGAAACAGACCTAAAATTAATGGAGAAGTGAGGTAAGGAGAAGAAAATGAATGTATTGATACTATTCTCCTGGTCATACAAAAAAATAAAATAAAAGGTTTGGGATCTTTTTGCTGTTTCTCCCTGTTCAGGCTGTCCCCAAAATGCAGTTGCCTCAAGGATGGATTACCTTGACCTATTTTCCCGGCAGTATCACATTACAGTTGCTAGCAGGGAAAGCAAAAAAAAAACTAAAAGGAATTGCAAAATATTTGAGACCGGACTTAGAGAAGGGGTTGACTTGTCCAGACTGCTGATATCCAGCCATCCTAGAGCTGCTTACTGCAGACTCCCCGGTTAGCCAGTTCCTTGTGTTGTTACAGACCCCCCTGCTGAGATTAGCAACTGTTATTTATCTTTGCTGAGTTAACCTGCACATTAAAAAGGGAACTGATCACCTATGGTTAACTAATGAAGTCAGGATTTGCCCTAACTTAGCAGATAAAAATTAGACCAACATGATTTCACAAAAAAAGGTCTACTTTCCATGGAGAATTGGCATTTAAGATGGCTTATTTGTTACAGCTTAGTGTAGCGTCAGCTGCACATACAGCATAGCATTTTGGATTGCATCATCCCTGCCCAGCCAGCGTAGCCTGAGGCTGCCGTAACTAGCAGGAATTACCTGCTATTCACTGCCTTGGATCCATCACTTCAGTGGAGAATGTAGGATATGTTCTGCTGGCATGAAAATGACACCATTACCTTCACTACAATTAAGGTTGAGTTGGCTGTCCTCTGCGAAATCCCTGCTTTAGTGTTCATGCTAATTTAGAATCACATCAGGCTACTGTGGTCATTGTCAGCCTAGCCGAGTGTTTCGTAGGTCATTTTCCCAAAGTGAAATGGCTCAAAATTGAAAAGAAAAAACTCCAAGGTTGCCAAAATCAGTTATCTGTATTGGGATGTAGCCCTGACATCAACAGTTATTAACAGGAATAAGTGCCACTGGTGGAAATTAGGCTTTTCTATGTCTCTGCTCTGGGATTGTACCAGACAACATTATCAGCAGGCCAGCCGCTGCTGAAAGTGGGATTGATCTCACTATAGAAAAGGCCTTAGTCTTTCTTTAATTTGAATTCCCCTCACTGAAATTAAAGCCCACTGTTCCTTATTCTGTCTGTAGAGAGAAATAAAAGACAACACTTTGTCTTCTCCTCTACAACTGCATTTTCCATACTTGAAGACTGCTGTCATATCATCTCCTTGCCCTTCCTTCTCTGGAATAAAGAATCACAATTCCTTCATCTGTCTCTCTTAGGCCACATCATTCAGAAGTCTTTTGCAATTTCTCCACATCTTTTTCAAAATACAGAGCCCCAAACTAAACACTATATCCATTCTGAATAGAAGGATTATTTCCAGGCATCTCTTCTTATGTCCCAGTCTGACGCTTGGGGTTTTTTTATCATAGCCTAAAAATATTGACTCATGCTTATCTTATAAACCATGGCAAACCCTAAGTCCCTTTCTGTGAAAATGGTACTTAACCTGTGTTTCCCCCATTCAGTTTTTATGCAGCAGATTAGTCCTTTCTGAATACAGAACCTCCATCTGTTTTAAGAACTTTTCTCCAATTTATCCATATAATCCTGAATTCCATTCCCAATCTCCGTGCGCTTGCACATTCTCACATATCTGAGAATTTAATAAGCACATTCTCCACTTCATCTTCCTATTACCATTTTACATAGATCTATAACCCAGGACCAGCACCCTCAGAGCCTCCAAAGATATTGCTTCCATCTCGACAGTAAACCATTGGCAGCTACAGTCTGAGTGCAATGTGCTGTAGCTCAGCCCTCACTGTAGCTGTTCTTTTTTACATAACCTGAAGGCAAGGCCCCTGGAGAAAGGTTCATGAAATAAACTTCTCATTTTTGTGAATCTCCATGGCCATACTATCTTCTATTAAGAGGGTAACACTACACACAATCCAAAACAACAGAGCCTACTGAAGACTTCTTGTATTTTCACACAGTGTATGGCACTATTCTGGCCATTTTCTTGTTCATCTTAGCCATATTGACTCCCACATTAATAGACTGGCTTGAGCACAAGGCCTTCTATTTCGTAAATGAACATAAGGTCTACAGGACAGAGCTGTGACAGAGAATAGCTCTGACATGCTTATTTTTTCAAACAACAATTAAATCAGTTGCATTTATCAAGTCAACAATGAGCCTTGACATTCCCCCACATGAACAGCACTCACAGAACATTTGAATATATATAGTTGAAATTATAACATCAGCTATGTGTTTGACTCAGTATTATACCCAGACTAAAGACAATCTCTGTGACAGAAAGTGTATAACCTAAATGACAGATAGTAGACAGGATGCACTGAGAAATGTCAAATGAGAAAAAGGAAATGTTTTTCTCTTCACGTTGTTATCAAAATCACCTCACACTCCCGTTTGCCGCCTTCTCACACTGCCGTGAAAACAAGATGCTGTCCTAAATCCAGGTGTCACTAGGTGTCTAGGTGTCTACTGTCCATAAATCTAGTTTTGGCTGTGTATGACTGAAATACTACAAATGGGCTTTGGGGAGCAAACCTGCACCAATATGGTTCATTCCCTGGCAGGGTAACTGGAGGAAACCAGAAAGATATTTAGGCTGAGAGTGTGGCTTCCAGCCTATGCTAAGGAGAAATGTCCTTGACCATTTCCCAAGATAGGCTTCTCACCAAACCAACGTGATCATTTTTAATGCTAAGAGTTTAGTGTATTAAACAAAAATCATTACCTTTTTTTGGCCAAGAACTGATAAATTTCCCTTAGTCTGCTGGGGTCATTTTCCATCCATTGCTTCTTTAAGAAATTAAAGAGTCATCTGCTTTGCTACGCTGACTGTGGCGCTCCAGCTGCATTGCAAGCTTGTTTAGGCTATGTACATTTAAAATAAACTTGGCAGGTGGAACAGTGGGTACTTCCAGCATACACCTGCCTCATGTCTCCTGAGCTGTGGCATACTGCTTGTAGGTAAATGACTGTCTAAGAAAATGATCCCACGCAAACATGGTATCGCAACAATTTTGCCTTGAGTAGGTCCAAAGTTTTTACTTGTATTTCAAAAAGCCTATGTGGGAAAATGGCATCTTTCCTGTTTCAAAACCCAAACAGACAAAGAAGACTTTTATCAGATGTTTTTAAACTTGTCATTCACAGTCTCAAACTCCGCTGCATTGGAGCAGAGGCTTCTTTTCCATGCCAGGTTGCCACAAATGCTAGCTAAAAGCAAGAAAGGCAGAGCAGGAACTTTGTTAGGTCTTGATTCATCACTTTGCTACTCATTTCATATCAGGCAAATTTCAACAGCATGCTAAAAGAATCTGCCAGGAGTTAGTGATGGGTAATATTAATACTCCAAAGTGAAACCTGGGACTTGTAAAATTAATCAGTAATTGATTCCAGTGTTGACAGAGCAGGAGGGAACCATCAAAATTTTAATAATAAGCCTAAATTTCAAAGATGTCCCATTGCCATAATGCTAATGCAATGCAAGCCCCTTCAGCTTATTACAGTTCCACCAGCTGATGACCAAGAGAGAATTTTGCATGGCTGGTTACAGCTATGCTGGATATTCCTACCGATGCCTGTGCTGTGCCCTGGGCGCATTCCCAAGGACCTGAGTCAGGTCAGAAGGGCGACCCAGCCTACTCACAGATCAAAATCAGAGACAGTGTCCCGGCACGGCACAGCTGCACAGCCACCATGCAGCTTTTGCAGCCTGCTGAGCATGAGGTGCTCCGGGACAGCACTGCGTGGCCCCACAGACCTGTGTTGTACATCTGCTCTACTCAATTTATTACCAATCAATTATTTTCTAACAGCTTAGTCTAGGATTTGGTGTGTGACCTTGGGATACGCTCCTCTAGAGGGATTTCTTTCTAACAGAAACCAGTTCATGTGAATGAGTTTCCTAACAAGTCTCATTGTCATTTTCAGAAGATGTTGCGTTATAAAGACTTACTGTATGTACTATATAGACTGTGGCAACACACGGAAGTCCAAAAGGAGATGCAAATTTAGGACTTTACTTAGTAAACAAGAACTTTGCCCATAGCACAGAACCGGTATGAAATAGCCTGGTCCTTTTCTTCTGGAACTGTTTCAAATCAGTCTCCACAGCAGCCGACACAGTGATGGGGAATCACCCTTCTTCACTCACTGTGTCAATTTACAGTCACCATTTCTGTTGGTTTGTTATTTTCCGCTTAGCTGTTTGCCTTTCCCAGCCCTTCAGTTCACTCATGTGAAAGTACTGTGGCAGTCATTCCAAAAGAGAAATGGAAAGCTGTAATCAAAATGAGTGGGATGCAATTTATTTATGACATAGATTGTCATCAGTGGTTTTCTGCAAAGAATACGTAAAAAAAGAGCATGTACTGATACACACGGGATTCCAAACTTCAAGACAATAATCATTATTGGGTTTCAACCTCACAGCTAGCAATTTGAAAGATGCAATAATGTGCACAACTTGGATTTCCATTCTCCTTCTGAGAAAAAAAAAGCTCTCTTCATTTTGTTTCCAACATACTCCCTGCCCTGCACATGAAGAGCAAGCCTGAAAATGTAAAAATGTTCAGTTTGCTTGCTTTTAAAGGTTTGATATTAGAAAAAGCTTGCTGACAAAAGTTTTTTCCTCTCCAAGCATTTTAGATGAGTATCACTTGCAATGCTAGAAAATAGTGCTTGGAAAGCTTTATAAGCCATATAAAAGATTGGCTCCAAGTGCTGCAGAATGAAGCTTTTTTAGCTTTCTGAAGGACCACACATGCCAGCGTTTGACCTTCCTGAAACAAATTACTATCTATGTCCTTTGATGCCACCTTTTTGGATAAAAGATAGCTCAGTTGTGTATAGAGGTCTTTGGTGTCAACAGAGATGGCTGATTGGCTTTCCCCTATGCCCCTCATTTGCAGTTTTCTCCCCTCTTCCCATCTGAAAAATGCAACTGAGTGACAGGAATACTCACAAGCAAAACAGTGGCTCATACATACACACACAGGCACACATATGCACACATATAAATATATAGCTATGCATACACATATACATATTTATTGTCAGAGGTTCTGAATCAGTACCTCGATGGAGGTGAGGCTGCTGCAACTCCATGCCCCCAAGTCCAGCCAGTCGCAAGGCTGAGCATGTATTCCCATAGGCACACACACAAATGCATGTATATAACACATATGTATATATACACTGCCAGTCACACAGAACAACACAGACACACTCAGCAACAACGGCCTTATGCTGTTCCCCTCTCTGGCTGATCAGGATGAAGGTTTTTTAGTAGGAAAAATATATAAATACATGTGATGTGAATCCCTCCAGCAGCTGGGCTCAGGCACTCAGTCTGCCCAGTGGCTGCCTCTGGATCCCAGTCTCCCCAGTTGCTGGCACCTGGACAGATGAGCCCCCGAGGCTGCAGCCCCACTCCAGCTGCTGGTACAGACCTTCTTGCACACACACACGCACAGAATGTGGATCCTTCCTGCAACTGGGCTTAGACACAGACTCTCCTGTAGCTGGCCCCAGATCCCCCCTCTCTCCATTGCCTCCTGCACAGAAACACACGCACACGCAAACAGGTCTCTCAATCTGCCCAGACCCCATGGCCTCTTGGGTGGTTGGCCTGGACCCCCAGCAGCCAACTCCTCATGCTGTCTCATTCCTGGACACACATATCACTGGCTCCCAGATCACGTAACCTCTTCACCAGCTCGTCCAGCCTGATATTCACTAGCGATCCCACGCTGACAAATGTGCCCTCACTCACTCCCATTGATGGCATTACAGACACACGGACACTCTGACCCATGGTCTGACTCTGATGGCTGGCACTGCGACCCCCATAGACACACATGCGCACAGAATACACGGTCCCTTAATCAAGAAAATAATTAGAAATGGAGTTTGATGAGAAGGCAGATCAGGTGCAGGGCATGGCCAGACAAGTGTGCTGACCAGCCACTCTTCACGCACAAGCGGCCCCTTTTATCCCCCTTCCCTTTATTTTTGCATGTTCATTCCTCCCCAGACCCCCTTGATCCTTCCTATTCCCCACCTTGGCTTCCTCCCCAGAATATCCCATTAAAAGTCTTGTATCATCCCAAAATGTTCTTCCCCAGCATCCCACATTGCCTCATACCCACCCCGCAGGCAGTGAGCCCCTCAGCCTGAAAAGTGCTCTGGAGAGCCTCTCCCCTTGGGTGTCCCCCAGCCCTTGGGGCTGAGGGTACCCTGTGACAGTCCAGGGATCCTGGGGAGATGCTCATGTCTCTCGGTGGGTTACTGGGACTCCCTCCCCTGCCATTGTGCCCAATGACACTCTAACATAGTTCATATCTATAGGTTTATCTGGTGTTCATATAGGCTGCTGCCTCCAGTCAGACCACGCGCAGTACAGGGAGAGGAGTCAAGATCTTTCTAGTATCAGGAGAGCTGAGTAAAATTTGTAGTGAGGGAAGTCAGCACTCTCTGATTCTGCTCCCCCTCCAGGAGCTTACCTAAACCAAATTCCTAATTTTAAGAGTTTTCAAGTAGTTCTGTGATAGCCAATAAACCTAAGCAATGGTAAGCTTACCTTGGCTTTGCTTCACTTACCTTCGTGATGTGCTTACCTTCCTTTTTAAAATAAACGTTTAATGTTAATTAACAAAGTGACCTTGGCTAGGTCGCTTAACCTCTCTCTGTGATTCTCTGCGCCCTTTTGTACAATTAAGACAATAAAACAATGCACCCACATGGGTATTGTGAAGCTTAATTAACTGATGTGTGCAGGACTCTCTGAGCTTCTGCAAAGGAGAGCATTGTAAGCATAGAAAATTAATGTTAGGATGAATATTACACAATAACCTGAGACAGTGTCTGTAAGTGAACAATTTGAAAAAAAACTCACCTCAGACAAGATTTTCTAATGCACTGAAATAAGTTTTGCCGCAGTGCCTTCAGATTCAGTGTTCAGTGGCCAGAAGCATAAAAGAGGAGAGCAGCTTGCAGTCCCAGCTTAATTGCTCAATTCAATAGAATTGTTTACGGTTAGACTCGAAGATCTTAAGGGTCTTTTCCAACCTAAATGGTTCTATGATTCTATGATTTGCGGAACACAGGTTTCACCCAGTTAAATACCGATGTCATATATTCCCAACTATATCCATCTAAATTTTCACAGCACTGCCATTAGAATAGCAGGTACAAACTGTCCCTAAAACCTGTTCAAAATGGAGCATCAAGCAGCCTGGGAAGTTTTTTGAACCCAGTTTCTTTTATGAATCTTGTCAAGGTTCATCTGGTGATCTAGGTATGCTTGCCAGATTTCCATTTCAGGAGTATCCATACTACAGCTTCTGTCAATGCATTTTGTTTTCAGTTCTAGTCTCATGCAAAGCTTGGGTGAAGCTCAGAAAGTACAGATATTAGGAAAGAAATTAAAGAAAATATCTACACCACCCAAAGAACGAATAAACTGTAGAATGCCACATAGTAACAGCAGAAATTGATCGTGTGAAATTTCCCTACTTTAAAACAAGTTTGTTTTGTAGTTTATACAATATTTTAAATGACTTTACCATAAGCACCCATAAGCATCTCAGCTGTGTAGCTGAATAACTTCCCTGATTATGACAAAAAATCATAATAACAAAGCCTTGAAGTTCTGCTTTTCAATGTAAGACATAGCAGATGCCAGGTTTCCTAGCGATGCCACGGTCCTTAGAAGCCAGGTGATGCACAGTTAATTTTTAGACAGTTACCAGGCAACAGTTGGGACTAACAGAAGGCCACGAACAACTCCTTAATTTTCTTTCCTGAATCTGAGCTGCTGGATTTATATTTCAACTATTTTTCCACTGGAGGTCTTAGCCATGGAAAAAGGATCATACAGTATATTGGTAAGATTAGATAAGTGATTTTCTTTAGCAGGTCTAAGTATTCAATAAATCTATTCCTTTGTAAATATAATATGAATTTCAATTGCTCTTTCAATTTTTCATGTGCTTTGACCTAAGAAATTCTACCTGCAAGAAAGAAGTTGAACAAAAATCTCACAGCCATTCTGTGGTATTGCAAAAAATATAAGCCTGTGATTTTGCTTTTTGTTTAGATTTTCTTTTATCTGTCATTTATGTTTTGACATGTTTCCCAAACTCCTGTTACCAACCATTCTAATCATTACCATTAAATTATGAATGATGGTTTAATCAACAATGGAGCATTCAGCTACACTACAGTTTTTTCTATTTCTCCTCCTTGCTTTCACCAACTAACCGACTGAGCTTGATTTGCTTACAAAAGAGAGAAAATGGCATGTTTGCCTGCAATAGGAGGGATCTGGACTTGAAGATCAAGATGTACTTTCTTCTGTTATTGTTCTATGGTAATGTCAGTTTGTCATACTGTCTTTTACATGCCAGTGATTACTCTATCTTCACACTCCAAGTCACCCAAAGTCTGAGCTCAACATGCGGGAAGTAAAAATTAAATAGGAACAAATGGAGGTTTCCTTTTGTTTTTAGCATTTCATATAAAAAGAAATGGGATTTCAAGTAATCTAATCACTCTTGTACTTTTACTATATAATCATCATCACAATACCTCTCTCACAGCATAGTCAACAACTGCAGCTCCTCAGCTGGTGAGATTTCTATATGCACCAGTGTGACCTCATCTCTAAGAGAAACTGAATTAAACCATTGCCACAAAAAATGTGAGCCCAGTGTTTCAGATGTAAGACATGTGAAAACTCATTTTTTTCCCTGCAAGGAAAATGGAAGATAGGGACAAAGAAGAGCTCTAATTTCCCTACTTCACATACTGTAATGTGTCATCGTGTGCAGGCCATTAGGAACCTGAGTTTATTTTTACTATTATTTATGACTATTACTGCACTAGCTTCTACACGGAAGTTATGCTGTTCAACTACAGACCCATTGTGCTCAGCACTCCAGGAACAGAAAAATATGTATTGTAAACTTGGGGGGTCAAGTCACTGCAAAGGAGTTTTAGAGCCTGCACCTACCTCCCAGAGGTTCATTTGAATATTTCTGGCATTAGTATCATTGTAAAGTATAACCTGCCACACAATGAGTGGGATGCTTGAAAAGCTTAAGTGATACAATATACAGGAATTTGATGCTTTGCTAGGTGTCTTATTCAAAGCTAAGCTGAGATGATACATCTTACTCCAGATTTCTGTAGCATCTGGCATTTCACAAACATTGATCAACTATGCCTGACATTTCCCTTATATAGGGAAGTGTTAGTAACCCCATGATGTGTGTGACAAAACTGAAATATGCAGTGGTTGAAGACAATATTTTCACACTTGGAAGTCGACACCCATATTGTGCCCATGGAGCTGACTGTGAGTCCTGAAGATCCAGCTCTGTCTTCATAACTGATTTGAGCTGACCTAAGTCTGGGCTGTTATCTAAAGGCTCATTTCCACTCCCTGCTCTCTGACCCCAGCCACGTTCCCTCCCTTGTGCCAGCACAAGGTTTTGGGTGGAGGCACAGTGGGTGAGATCAGGGAACTGATCTAGCTGAAAACCCAGAAAAACCAACTGAGCAGATGGCCTGTCACATCAACTGGACCGTGAAACTGCACTCTCAGGTTCAACACCTCTGCACTGCGCTTTGGAAGAGCTGCGCTTGAGGTAGCTGGGGAAGAAATGAATGAAAGGTGCCTTGGCTGGGCTGTGCCTGTTCAACGCAGGCTGGTTGAGCAAAAGCCTTCCTGTGCACGGAGGGCTCGGGCTCTCCCCTGCCAGAGTGGCCTCGAGCTCACCCGCAGTCCGCACTGGAGTGTGCCCTCGTGCACAATCAGCAGGAGCATAGGCTCGACCTTGACTGACAGCACCAGTAAGGGGGGCACCGGTAGCATGCTGAAGTGGGGGAGAGGTTTTGGGGGTTATTAGCCTGCTGTCTTGGATGAAATGCTAAAGACCTCCTCTCGCCTGCTCTGCTCTCCCTCTTACCCCCCTAGGTGGGATGGTGCCATTTTCTCACTCCTCCCTCTGCTTCTGTCCAGCAGCGCTACTGTGCCATGCTCTGTCCTCCCTTCTCAAATAATCCAATACTTCCTGTCACTCGTGACCTTCCTTTCTCTTGTACAAGATGTTCTCCTTTGCCAGAAATGTCCCTAAAGTTGCCACGTCCTCAATCCTTCTTCCCCAGACCCCCACAAGCTCCTGTGCCTGGGGTTACTCAGCATTCTCCAGCTTCAGGCCACGCTGACCACAGCCAAACCCAGTCAGGACGAATCCAGAGCACAGCCCAAATCCTTCTATCTCTGTTGACTTGAACATATTCAAAGCACTTGACAGTATTTTGACTCTAACTCTAAATGGCCAGCCAAGAACTGAGGAGCTCCTTCAGCCCATCCGCGTAAGTCCCAAAGAAAGATGACAACTAGAAGAAAACCTTGCTTAAAAAAACACTTTGTCCTATTAAAACAGATTTCAACGAACTGGAAACAATACACTTTTTTTTTAAAATGTTCCCCTTTGGCTATGTTTATCATTGAAACACAGCCATTTTATGAAACAAAAAGACAGCACTGGGTCTGGTTTACAGCCAATACGCTGAAGGCTTCAGGAATAGTTTTAGATTCATTTAAATCAATTGACAATGCTGAACATTTTAAGAAAACGAAGGGGAAACCATGTAGGATCCTTGCAGCAGAGGAGTGCCCTGACCAGTTCACAAATTTTTTTATGGCCAAATGGACCTGAACTGGTTAGCTGTTTCCTTTTGTCTTACACCACTAGAGAAGGACAAAATCTTGAGGGAAAAAAAAGGTGTCGTCAGTCTTCAATTTTTTCTCTTTTATTTGTAAAGAATGACAAAGAATATGTTTTATATCTGTCAGTCATTTACACTGTGATGTGATAAGCAACTACTAATTTTTGGAAGTGGTTACCTGTCACTTCACTGTGCAGAGATCCAAAGCACCCCTCTTATGGCAGGGCCCAAACGCAACTCACCTAAACTGTGGCATTTAGCTTAACTGTCTCCAATCTAAGTCTGAATTGTCCTTCTGATGGTTATCTACTTCCATTGACTATAGACAAAACTTAGGTCAAAAGCAATGCAAACAGGCATCTCACTGCAGCACTTCCTTAGGGAGGAGGCACCAATGTCTGTGGGTACTCTTTTTAGGCATCGTGCTCTTGTTTTTATGTGCTTGTGTTAAGTAGACTAGATCTTGCAACTTGGTGATAAAAAGGAAAAGTCTGCATTGGGAGAAGTATAAGACCCTGAGGAGACTGGGAAACTATTTTCTGATCGAAAAATCCATGTTAAAATGTATTTGATGTTTAGTCATCTGCAAAAACCTTGGCAGGTAGTTAGCATCACCTACACACTGGGATAGAGAGCCCTGGATGTTATTCTTTTATTCCCACTTCTAGCACTGATCATTTGTGTGACCTTGGACAGATGACTTCCCAGTTCCATCTCCTTTATCTCTACCCACCTTTTAACTCTTCTGTCTGCTTAGATTATGAAATTTCTGCTACAAGGACTGTGTTTTTATACAACAACCAGATGTGACAAGACTAGAATCCATGCCCTGAGGACCAGGGTTCTTCAGAATAATTGCCCTTTCCCAAGGCTCTTCCCCTAGAGGATGTAGGCAGAGAAGGCTGGTTGGAAAAGTTCTTGGTAGTAACAGAGCAAGAGTTAGAGGGAACTCAGGACTGAAAGCTCTCCATGGCCTGAAGGTGACTTGGAGGCAAGGCAAGCTTCAGGTAAAGGTACTGTAGAGGATTAGGGGCTTTTATTGCACAGTATCTCATATGGTCCCAATGGAACCCATGCAGCATGATCAGGAAGTGATCAAAACCCACTGACCTGCAGAGAAAAAGTCAAGAAATGAGTGACTTGTGAAGAGTGGCTGTACTAAGTCTTCAGACTCAGTTAATTCTTTTAGAGCCTACCATGGGAAATATTAAGAAACCACACATGCACTCTGTGTGTGTTGTGTACAGACTGAGGCATCACACCTGATCAGAGAAATTCCATTTACATTAAGAGTCTTTACACCTCTGGCATTACCCTTTGAAGGAATACAAATCTAATTTGCAGTCCCCTGAAATCTGCACAGTCTTAGTGTAAATGGCTGTGAAGACCTCAGGTCTTCCTCCCCAATGTGAGTCCCCACCCCTTCTTATCTACAAGGATGAGATGATGCCACCAGTTTTCCTTCCCCTCCAAAGCTGTGCAAAATCCATCTTTTTTTCAGGTGGTCCAGACTTCGGAACTGAAGGACATTCAGGAACTGAAATGAGAAATAATTTTTAAATCCCATAGGCTGGCAGGAAGCTGCACTGACCTCAGAACTACAATAGGAATGTCTTACAGCTGTGTTGACCAGCTCTGATAAGAACCTATAACACTTTACCTCTCAAATTGGTTTCAGCTCCCCAGGGACATTTCTGTCAAAGCTGAGTGCCACCTGCAAATAGGGAATCTTGCGTTGTCCTTGAAAAAGGTACATAAAAATACACTTCAAACTTTCATAAAGCCTTGCAGTTTACTCATGTTAATTATTGAAGGATTTATACATGATACTAGAATGACCAAGTGTGATGATATGTGATCAGCGACTAATGAACTGCTTGCCAATGAAAGACAGGTCCCTCGTTCTGGTATAGCAGGAGAGGAGGGCGCAGGTTTGATGACCTGATGATATTTCTTCCAGGCCTATTTTCTGTTATTCCATGGTTATACTCCTCTATCACATATGGAAAATCCATGCATACAGAACAGATCTATGAACACTTGCCCTCACTACAGTTGTCTTTTTAAAACAGTTTTTTAAAAAATGCCTAAAACAAGTTCCTTTGTTTACCATTCAGATTTTAAATTTGGCAGTTACAGTGCCATAATCTTACAGCTTGTCATCATAAATATCCTCATTTTATGACCACCCAGGAGAGTATCTGCATTAACATTGTACTGAAATGCAGTGATTCAAGTTCTTGTCCTTTAGCATTAGTTTTCCTGTAAAAATGATCTAAAAATCACCTTGAATATGTGTTTCCTCCATTAGCATCCCACAATTCAAAAAAAAAGATAATACAAAGTATTTTAATTTTAAACTGTCAGTTTAATTTAATAGAAAAGCATTATATTTCTTATTAATATTCTATATGCCTAACTGCTCTAATAAGCAATCTGAAGCACTGCATGAGCAGTTAGGAAGAAAAAGCCTCAGTACATCAGATTCTTTGAAATGAGCAGATCATTCTGGCATGCTCAAATTTTATATGATGCATTTAAGAGCTCGTTTGTAAGAAGCTTTCTGTTCAGTGAAACAGAAGAATTGTCATCAAAATTAGAGTAAAATAGTATTATTTAGCATTACATAAGAAACTATTATTATTGCATCAGCTTCTGGTCCTAATTACAATGTGTTTGTGAGAACAAGCTTGTTGGCCATTTAGTCATCCTACCTCCATCTCTTCCCATCCCTGTCTCCACTGTGACTGCTTTCACCTCTCTCCCTCTCCCTTCAGGGACATGATTTAATGGTGGGAGAGTTGCCACATGGCTGAAGTTTGTCCGAGGACTCTGGCATGCAATGCAGATGCATCTCAAGGAATGAAGTTGAAGTTTCACCTGTGGAAAGAGCAGGGTGTTCTCTGAAACTGGAATTATACTGGTTTTCTTATCTTTTCCCCAATCCGAAGTTGCTGTGAATGACCAAGTAGCAAGAAACAAAGGAAACAATGAGAGAGAGATGCACCAGTTTTATCTCCAGAGGTAACCAAGGTTTTTACAGCATTGACACATACTAAAACAACCGTATGGACTTTAAACCTCCCTCAAGAAGCTATTCTGTCCATCCAGGATCAACACAGTGTCCCGCCTACTGCCCTGGAGGGACAGAGCCAAGCTTAGGCCAGTGATGTGTCTTTCTTGAAGTGCTGAAGTATTACATGGATATTAGATTGGCCGTGGAAAAAGCTGAAGCTCCAACCCCAACAATCCATTAGCTTCGTTTGGGAGGAAAGCAGGAGAAGATAGACATGATCCTCATCTATCTCTTTTCTTCAGTAGCTCCACCATCTTTCTCAGTCTCTTGAGGTAGGCACTGTACCTTCCTCTCACTGAGACTGCCTGGTCTGTCTTTGTAAGACTGGGCAGATGGCAAAGATGGAAAAGGAGTAACAGGCTCACCAAATCATGCCTTTTTGATCAGATTCAATGAAACATTTCCCTCTTAGTGCAGTGGTGTGGGACTAGGTGGTGTAGGTTTCCCCTAACACCTCCCATAAGGCATGCACTGAACCATCTGAGTTGAGATGGATTATATGGCAAGGCATTTATTTCACAAGTAGGTTGAGGCATCCTTCTGTACCTGATCAGTTGGACTCCTTACACGTAGATTTCACCTCACAGGCATTCAGCTGGCAAAGGAGACAAACAGGTCCATATCTTTTTGGAAATGAAAGAACCTGAATTCATATTTCTGGATCAGGGTAAAAAAGAAGAATATGGGTCTGGCTCATTGAGTCCCGTCCCCTGCAACCCCAGATAATTGCATAGTAATTATCCAGGTTAAAAGGGTGTGCCAAATTCCTCCCCATGCCACAGGCCACAGAGCCAAAGGTCTCTGTTCAGCCATGCCAGTCTTCCTCCCCGCCGGCTCGTCTTTCAGCACATGGGGACGGCCTGCTCCTGCACCTTTAAGATTTCCTTCTTGAAGAATGTCCAGCCTTCCTGGACTCCTTTGCCCTTCAGGACTGCCTCCCAAGGGACTCCGTCAACCAGGCCCCTAAAGAGGCCAAAACCTGCCCTCTGGAGTTTTACCTGACTTTAAACCCTTCTTACTATTTACAGCTAGATAGCTTGGGAAATCTCATCCAGCCCAACAGCTTTTACAGCACCCATTCTCATGCATCTCACCATGCTGCCAGGTGACCAATGTAAAAGCATGAGGCTGAATACAACAGTGCCAGAGCTCAAGGGCTCACTGACGCTAGTCCTCTGCAGCTGATTCAAGATCAGGTCAATAGTGGGTGGGTGCAGATGACTTGTTGGTAGGAGAGTCTCAGACATAAATGAGAAAACTGTAAGCCCAAGCTGGCCTTAAGCAGAAGATCTGAACAACTTCTTCACCCACACAAATGGGTGTCCTTGTACGATACCAGATGTGCTGGCAGCTGCTTTCCACAGAGCAGCTACAAGCTGCAGCAGCCAAGTGAACTGATTGGAGACTTCAGTCTCCTGAGCTGTGAATGTATCACTTGCCTCTATTTCACACTAAAATGTGCAGTGTTTTTTATATCAATTAAGTGATTTACAGACCAATGTCACCATTACTCTGTGTCTTGGAGGGCAACACATCACGTGCTTCTACACCTGAGTACAGATAGTTTTGCCACTACTGGCAACTCTGCAGCAGAATGGACAGCTTGTGAGCTGTGTCATTTATGAGCAGTGACAGAAATTTAGGTCACTCTCATTACAGAAAGGAACCTTTAAAAGAGCACATCACTGTCCCATGGACAATTTACAAATCGTCCAAACACCAACGTTTACAAATGTTTTGCTGTTTTCAGTGAGCAAAAAAATATCACCTGTAGTGGTAATATTGTAGTGGAAATACAATGCTGCTGGAAAAGCAAAATCCAGGACAATACAACCTCATCCATGAGTTTCATGCTCAATAAATCCATTGGAAATTAAACTTAGCTGACAACATTTCAACAAGTGTTCTAATTTCCTTATAATCAAGCACATTAACAACCCACCAAATTCATTTTCAATGGCTTCAGCTTCTCAGCCTAGCATATTGGAACAATTCAACACATCTGGGACTGGATTAATGTCACAAACAATTCCATACGCTTAGAATGATCTTCTCACTTTGCATTACATAGAAGACTCCTCAGAGCAAACAGTTAGCATTAAAATACCCCCCACCCTTGGAACTGAACTGAGCTGTTATTAATTAGTGGCATATCCTCTGTGTTTACACAGCACCATTTGTGTGCCTGGTACATGTGAGCAAAGTCACTACCCGAAGGAGCTTGTAGTTTAAATTATACAGATAGCTAACCACATTATTATAAACTTATAGATTTGAATCTAAAATCATGGGGAGTGAATACATCTGTTTTCCAAGGGAATCTGGGCTAGGATATGAGGTAATGCAGATATAAGCCACTCTTTTAATAAATGTATCTGCTATAATATAGAATTGGGTGGGGGTGGAGGGGGTTTTCAGTAGATCAAACACTGGGGAGATGTTTAAAGCTAGATCCAATAAAAGACCTGGGCACTGCAACTTTTGGGTCTTGCCCCCTACTGTATTAATTGGGCTACATCCAACAGAGGATTTATGTGGCTAAAGCAGGCAATGGTCCCAAAGGCATATCTAAATTCCCACACCTAGTTGCTACTGAACCCTGGCAGTGCATTAAGAATCAAGCCGATGTGCTGTGCTTCCCAGGTACCGAGACTTTGCTGCTCCTTATGCCCACAGCCATGAGAGACTACCAGTGAGTGTCTCAGAGAGATCATCAGGAAAAGCAAAGCCTGCAAGTTGTTTCCCACCCATTTTTTCTTTCGTTCTTCGTTCCATAGCTTCCTTTCCACTTATCACCACACCACCACTGCAGAAAGGCTTTGAGTCTGCTAGTAACTTCTTCCTTTCCTCCAGCATGTATAGTGCTTTAGCTCTTTGAATCTGACCTGCATCACTCAGGAGCTAGCAAGCAATTTCTGCATCCGTCCATGAGGTTAGCTGATGCAGCAAAAATCTCGAGAGTACTTAATGCCTTTCTTCAGACTACTGAATTTAGTTCACATTAATTTATATGTACTAACAAGTCCACTTTTATAGGACAGGTGGCCATTTTCTTCCAGAATGATGTTGGCTAATACCTTTATCTCTCTGTACAACAAACATCATGTAAAGGAAGAACACAGGTTCCTTGGGCCCAAACAACCATGGCAACAACTTTGCATACAAACTTCAAGCCTAGCTGTACACATATACATCCCACTGCTCTGGGAGATTTCCAAGAGCACACAGAGAGTGCCACTAGAGGAATCTAACTTTTTAGAGGGTTACTATCCTGTAAAGTTTGGTCTTTGATCTATAGAAAGGGTGTCTGTGAATCCCACAATATTTTCAGCTTATGACTAACCTTAA
This sequence comes from Fulmarus glacialis, assembly GCF_000690835.1. NCBI lineage: Eukaryota > Metazoa > Chordata > Aves > Procellariiformes > Procellariidae > Fulmarus > Fulmarus glacialis. Next base: position 5,433 of record NW_009195080.1, on the reverse strand, counting down.
TTATAGCTGAAAACCCGGAGTTAATCCAGTGATACTCTCCCCAAATTGCCTTCTTTGCACATTTTTTAACCTTTCAGGTCATCTCTTGAAATGAAGTGTGTAGGAGAGGAGACTGGAGTATTGTTTGAGGCAGCCTTTACCATTATGCACCTAACAGCGCTTGTCAAGTGTATTGAATGTCCTCTATCAGTTGAATGTGTCATGCAGTAGTGAAGGTGTGCTATGAGAAAGCAAAAAGAAACCCTCGCCTCTGGGAAATGCTAGCCTTGCAACAAAAATACATGTGACATAAAAATGTGGAAATTCTTTTTTTTAAATTGTCAGTTTCTGTGCAATTTTCTGAAAAAAAACCCTAGTCCTTTACACAAAAAGTCTATTTTATGGTGACAAATGTATTTTGTGGTTCAACAGATTGAAGGCTAAAGGAAAGTGATATAATCATCTTGTCCGATCTCCCGTAGAAATCCATCTGAGCAATATCATTAACCAAAAATCTTTGCATCAACCTTGTAACTTCTTCAGAATGAATGACATTTTAGAATAACATCTTATCATTTAAACATTTCAAATATAAGAATCTACCATAGCCTAATTAATTATCTTTACTATCAAAAATATTCTCCGTATTATACAGCATCAGCTTCCATACATTGTGTGACATCAGGATATTTTATTCTATTCTAACTGATTACTCCCCATGAAAAATATCTTTTCCACATAGGACTGTGCTCAAATTACTTTTCAGCTTTTTCTTGGGTAAGTGGAACAGATTGAGTTTTTTAGGTTCTCACTAGAAGGCATGTTTCCTGCACTATCCTGTGGCTGTTTTCTGAATTATTTATCAATTAAAAGAAAAATGCCAACTTACTTTGGTGCATTGCCTTGTTTCTATCTGGATACCCTAGGAAATATTCATTGATAAGCATGTTCTTTTTCTCTTAGGACAAACCAAAATGAAGATTACTTCTCAGCTTAAGCTGGAAGAGAATTGTTTTGATGCCATTTGCTTATACTCTTATAAATAACCAGAAGTTTCAATAACTGACGATTCTCTTTTTTGAGGACACAGATGAAAGCAGCTAGAAAAGAACAAATAACCCCAAACTTTTCTGAAAACCTCATTAATTTGAAAGTTGAATCTTGGGTTTGAAGACGAGTCATCAGACCAAAATCTGTGTGTGAGAATTTTTATATATATATGTATACGGATGATACATGTACATACACATACATATATCATACACATCTATTTTTTATATATATGTGTTTATATTTATATAAATGCAAAAAGCTGTGGACCATATGTGGCCTCTGTCTTTGTATGCAGCCCACTAAGGAACATTCAACTGTGGTCATCCTTGAAAGAACAAGACTGTTGACTTTTGCCAGCTGTACCAGGACCAACATGAGTGTTTTGGCACTCAGGAGGGCCAATTCAAGTTCAAAATTGTTAGTTCACATCCTGTCAATCTGGAGAACCCTGAGTTTCTACATCGTTTTTTTACCCAGGCCTTCAAACTGGCTGCTGTTGGGCCTCTCCCTGGTCACCAAGACCAAGATGACTTTGTCTTCAGAGGTGAGGAGGGAGAGGACATTCATTTGCAACAAAGCCCTAGAGCCTAATGCTTTTATTTTGCAAAACCCCTTAAATCCATTTTTTAAAAATCTAATGAGACAATTCTATGTTTCTTTGGAAAATAACTTTGTGTAATCTAGAGGAAAAATAGTTTTCAGATACTTAATTGTAAAAAGCCATTTGAACTTCCAAATATGGCAGGCCTGTTGTACACTAGACCCTAAAAACTATGAGATATGCATCAGGAATATTTCTGATATAATCCAAATCCCATTGGAATGGACGTAAGCTTCCCATTAACTTCAGTAGGGTTTCGGTCCAGCCCTTGATCCTTTCAATGCAGTGTCAGGTCAAAAAGACCTCAGCCTGCTATGCTGTTAGTGAGGTGCAGAGACATATTTGGAGATTCAGCATAAAGACACACTGGAAGGGGAAACAATGAAGGGACGGAAGGGTAAATCCATAAAAATAGCTTATTTTGTGAGGCCAAATTGCACAGCAACCACAAACATCTCATTTATTTCAGCTGACACCTTCCAAGTAGGTACACAGTTGCATATGTAACACTTTCCCATATTTTTCCCCCAGGACACAGGGTTTTTTACACTCCCAGAGCTGTGAATTTATAACTGAGGCATTGTTTGGGTTGTTACATGTAATAGGAACTGTATTTTCACAGATGGCTTACCTTCCTTGCCAGATGTCTGTTTTTAACAGTGTCCTAATAACTACTGCATATGCTAACTTGATTCTGTATATTAAAAAATATTGCCTTGAAGGGACAAACCCTTTATTTTAGGCTAATTTTGCAATCACTGAAACAACTTATGAAAGTATGAACTGTATTCACCAGCACTTGCAAGCTGGAAAGCGGCTACGACTCTCTTTCTAAAAAATGAATGCTTCTGTGCCACTGGACCTGCCAGGCAGGAGACATGAGTTACTGGATTAAAATCTTGTTTGTGCAGACTGTAGATCATTTTGTAGCTATATGCCTCCAGATCCCCTTTTAGTCTTAGAAATCTGTGATTCACCTTCTGAACAAGCTTCGCACAATCATCACAATTATCAAACAAACCCCTAATTTCTTGCTTCAAAAGTTTACAGTCTGGAAAACCAAAGGAAACAGACAATGCCTGGGGGTTGAAGAAAGAGCATATAAACAGTACAGATGGGCTTCCAAGGCATTGTTGAGCAGCATTGCCAAATCCAAACACTTCAAAACTATGAGTCAGGCACTAGAAAAGTCTTGAAATGTACTTACAATTCATGAGATGTGAAAACTAACTTTTTTCAGTAACGCCTGCATTACTGTGCAGGCACATTCGCTGCCCAACTGCCTGTCAGTTGTCCTCCCCCAACAGTTTTTGCATCCATTGGCCAATTCCAACTACATTTGACAGAAGAGCGGAGAGCTGAATGGTGTTGACTCCTTATGAGATCTGTGGGTGGCTGGGCTGGGGGTGAAGCCCATGCTGCTGGCTGCACGGGGAGGAAGGCAGGGGTAACTGGGACCTTGTCTGCACTGATCAATTCACACCGCGTGCAAGCAAACCGGGTCAGAGTGGGAGCTGCAGACATTGTATGGGGCTGGACACACAGGGGAGCAGGGGGTTATCTGGGGAAACACGAAGGAACTCATTCAAAGGGTAGAGGGAGAAAAGCAGACTAACGCAGCTGGACACCATGGGGTGGGAAGCAGGCTGTGGGCATTGTGGCAGTGGGGTGTGACAGTACCCAAGAGCCAGGTGAAGCTCCACAGCCACAGCAGGTTGTCTACATTTTCATCCCAGACATCCATGACATGGATATTAAGCACCAGATAGACTAAATGGAACTCATAAGCCCTTCCTCCCAAAACTGTGCTGAAGGGTTTAGTGCCTCTGCACCCTTCCCCTTGCTGCTGGATGCTACTCCATTGCCCTCCCAGTGATTATTGCTCCCTTGCGACTCACTAACTCATTCACTATCCATCTGTGCAAGTGTACTATGACTTGCTTCTGAGTAAAATAAGCTAGTGAAGACCTAACACTGAATTCAGGTAAAGTGCTCTGGAAGAGTGCTGGCAGCAGACAGGAGACAGGAAGGCAAATGGAAACCTCCTCAAGCTGAGAAGTTACTCAGGCCAAAGTGCTGTGAAGTAAATCTGGAAATTTTCCTTACCAAATCAACAGTGCTAACCCAGCAAGATCTTTGTGTTTCCAAAAGTTGTTTTTTTCCATGTCTTACATGATGGGAGGTGAGTTTTTTCTTTCCATTTTCCTGTTGACAGCTATTGCCATTGCAAGTTCACCACCTCCATCAGTCTGATGGAGCTGAATGAGGACTGCACGCGCAGGGAATCTGAATTCCTCCTCCTGGACCCTCGCTGCAACAACTGGTGCACGTCAGTGGAGAGGAAGCATGGCTCTCTGCTGGTGAAGTGCCCAGACTATGAACAAATAGAGATTTGTCAAGCTGGTGTCTTTTGGAAGCACAGCTTTCTCACATGGATTACGGGGTCACATTGCTTGCTTTATTTTGACGTAGTATGAGATGCTGCTTCCCAGAACATTAGAAGAAATCTTCTGGAAAGAACCAGAGAAGGCCTAATCGGAACATAGCGATCTCAAGAGTTCCTCTGGAAGCTGTAATATCTGAACTTTTCCTTTATAAAAGACATTACACCCAGATCTGATACAAAGGAGTTGTGGAGTACTGCCATGTTTTCTCACTTGCAAGCATACCGGCCTAAGGAATCTGCCCTTATCCCTGCAGTATGGCTACAGCGCTATACAAACAGTAATACTAAAACCCATCTGTCACATTTCAGCTACCTTTTCCACTCCTCTGCTAGGTTCATCATCATCCCTTTACCCCAGGAGGAACTGACTTTAGAGAAGCTCTGTCAGATAGGTAATGGCCCATATAGTCAGCTCAGTTCTAGAGGTATACAAATCCAGAATAACTCAAGTGGTGAGCAGAGATGTTTTGAACTTGCTTCCTGTAGATAGGTAAAAAGTTATGACTGTCTCAGGGTTTACATGTTTCTTGTTTTCTGTTCAAATGCAATCATTGTTTACAGATTTTTGCAGTGACCCCATATGATCATCTGGACAGTTGTCCTCCTTTACACATCACTGTTGCCAGATTGAACAAGCTCTAGCACGTGTGCTGGAAGTGAAAGCTCCCCCATGCTATTGCTGAGATCTGTCAAAAGGATGGTTTAATAGGAACTGTATTTCTATAACGAAAAAAAATAGACTTTAAACAGTTCAGCTGGAGTTCATAAAGAAGCAGAGGCTCACTGATTTTTCTAGCAGAGCAATAAAGTAAAAGCATATGTCTAATAGCATTCAAGACCACAAGTGAAAGAATAGATTGTGATAATCTGATTTAAAAAAAGAAAATGTGGACCCAGTGGTCAGCCATTACTAGACATTCAGTTGACCTTGTTTGTTGCACAGGTTTTACATATATATTTGCATATTAATACACATATTATCACCACATCCTCTCATTTATTTAGTCTCCCCTCTGTAGTAACTGACATTTTTCCTTACAGTGGTGTTCTTGATATGAAAGAATGATGATTTCTCAGCAGTTTCAGCCTGTAGTCTAGGGCTGGCAGCTTAATCAGGAAATGTGATGCTGTTCCAGAGCCAATGGACCACATTGGGAAGCATGCCGGGATTTCTCAGACTGTTTGAAGTCCAGCATTTTCTCAAAAGCTTCTGCCTTGTCACAGAGATTTTCATACTATATCAATATGGTTGACAATGTTGGATCAAGATGAGGGCAAAGTCCTACGGTATCTTTGCAGAAGTCAAACCAACTTAAAGAGAGAATTGGCTCAATGTCCAGATGGAGATTGGTGA
>NW_009195079.1:0-446 GCF_000690835.1 Fulmarus glacialis | reverse complement strand
CCCGTGCTGGCCCTGGCACCTTCCTGTAAAACCCTGTGGGGTGTATTCCCCACGCCCTGAGACAGCCAGCTCCCACCCGGGCAGTGCAACGACCCGGTCATTACCTCTAACGAGCCCATGTTGGCTGTAACTGAAGCGCAGGCGAAGCTGCCCCCGTGCCACCTCCCAGAGCAGTGCTGGTGGGAAGGGGCTGCCGGAGGGCTCTGGTCCAAAGCCCACCGAAGGTGGGTGCAGCCAGAACAGGCTGCTCGGGACCTTGCCCAGCTGCGGTTTAGTGTCTGGGGGGATGGAGATCCCCCACCTCTCGGGCCCCTGTCCCAGTGTTTGACCACTCTCGGGGTGAAAACATGCTCCCAGTCTCTAGTGCTCGTGCAGCTCGTGCCCTCTGCTCCTTGCGGGGAAAGAAGCGGTGAAGAGAAACATGCACGCAGCCTTTGCAGTACCGA
>NW_009195078.1:12365-27324 GCF_000690835.1 Fulmarus glacialis | reverse complement strand
GTACAGGGCGATCGCTGCTCCTCTTCCTCCCGAAGGCAGGGCGGAGAGGTAGGGCAATACCTGGCGTGGGATAGGTGGAAACAAGTTAATTTCCAGAGGCGAGCAGGCTATAATATGCCCTTTAAAACTGCTTTGACTGCCTTGATCATGAAAGGAAACCTATCAAAACTCCTTTTTTTTTTTTTTTTTTTTTTTTTTATTTATTAACTCTACAATTGGGATCAGTGCAGCGAGCTGTGGAAGTGGGACCTGGGGTGTGTGTGCGTGGCTGGGGGGGCTAAAACACAGACTGCGTGTTTTCTTGTGGTTCAGTGGTAACGCTGCCCTGGCAGCTCGTGGGGTTTGAGGGCTGTTCAGTGATTTGTAGAACCATATGAAGGTAAGGACTGCGTATTTATAAATATTGCGCAAAGCACACATAATAAAGGATATCACTGAAAATTGAACTACTTTGCTTGACAAGTTTTACTGTTTGTATGCTTAAATGACATTAAATGATTTAAGACTTCATCTAACGTGTATTTGCATCAGCTTAGAAGTTGCACCAAGTTTCAAAACTTCTCCCTGCTGCAGTAATCGAAACCTGTTGGTTTTGTGTGAATGTACTCACAGTGATTTTATTTCTAACCGTAGCTCACATTTTCATGTTTTTGTCTGACTTCTCATTTTTCCTAGTCTGCTTTGACCTTGTGTGTAGAAGCAAGAAAGGAAATCTTTAAAAGATCCCAAGCAAAATTTGAGATGCAAAAAAAAAATTGATAATAATCGTAGGGGGAATGACACAGGAATAATATGGTAAATGACTTTAAAATTACCTGTGTGTAAGACAACTAGACTAGCACCTTGAGTATTGCAGGGTTTCTTTGATAAAAATCAAAATACTCAGTAACAACTTACAGTTTTTGCCAAACAAGTTAGTTGAGTTCCAGTTCTGTACTGGTGCCAGAATACCTCTGTGGTCAGGTCTGAAGAGGTGCTACAGCAGGAACCCCAAATTTGCTCGCTAACTTTGACCAAAACACTTAACTCCTAGCAAGTGGCAATTCGCATCTGTTCACTGGGGATTCACCAGCAGGTGAAACGCCACCCATATGTGTAACTAAGCCCCTCTGCTAGGATTGACCTAAAACACACCTATACAATAAGGCGAGGATATGCCAACCATCCTGGTTTTCTAATTAGTTGATATTAATGGCTGTTTATTTTTGCAGCAGTAACTGGCATGCTCGCTGGTTCCCATTAAGGCGGCACCCACCGGCTTACCCGGCGGTGGTGGTGTCGTGCCTCCAAAGCACTGCTGAGGAAAAGCCATTGCTGAGCCAGCCCTGCCTGCCTCGTGCTCCTCCTCTGGTGCTGTACAGCCTGGGGGTGACTGGGGTCGGTGACCCTCGGCTCGCATATATTAGTTCTAGAATTAGTTATAAATCTCAACCAAGAGGAGGCTTTTCATGGCAAATAGTCAAGCACTTTGTCTTGTGTGTAATAACTCTTACCTGAGAAATCCAACCATGGAGCTTATGACTGTCCTTCCCGTCTTCCTGCATCCCTAAACCTCCCATGCGTGAAGCACAGCTGGGTTCCAGCACGCCTCTCAACCCCTCCTTACTTTGTGCTGGTCGGCAGGTTACTCCTGTGACCTCTTCAGTCTCTTGCCCGTTCCCGTACATCTGAGCAACAACTTATAATTACTCATTCTCTGCTGTGGTGTAGGTACAGCTGGAAGGATGGGCTACAAGAAGAAATAAGAATGAGTTCTGTCATCCTGATTTACTCTAAGTTCAACATTAAAGAAGTTGTAGGACAAATATTTAGTATGTGTGAATCTGCTTGTATAAAAAGCCTTTGCATTCATGAACGATCACACAAAAAATGAGTTCACAGCCTTTTTATACAGGATTCAAACACACTAGCAGTCTTTCCTCCGAAAGCCACGTGGTCCCCCACCCCCTGCGTCCCTAAGCCGGGCAGCTGAGGTGTGTAGGGGTTGAGCATCTTGCCTAAAGTCACAGCGGTGATGGAAGTAAAGTAAGGGTGTCTATTGTGACGTGACGGTAGCGTGTTTTGAGGATGTGTTCAGTAACTGGGAGGTATTGACTCATTCAGGCCTCGGTAAGATCCCTGGCAGTGTGTGCTATAGGGCTGGGACAGCCAAGTCACTAAAGGGCAGTGAGTCCGTGCCAGCCGCTTCGTGGGAATCCCGAGCACAGCCCGAGGGAGCCCGGGGCAGCTTCTGTGCTGAGGACAGGGTAACGGGTAAGAACAGGTATGCGGAAGCTCCTGTCTGTAGCCAGTGCCGCTGGTCTGTGGGTTTTGCAGCCCCGTGCTAACTGGTCTGTGGGTTTTGCAGCCCCGTGCTAACTGGTCTGTGGGTTTTGGCATCCTGGTGTCGTGCTGATAGGTGGAACTTGAATGGCAGACTGGATCTTTGTGGCTGCTGGACGGACAAAGTTGCTGTGTGTTCAGATGAACGCAGATTCAGTGGAGTGTGTGAAGATGGAAATAGGGATGAGAATGCCACCTTTTAATTAATGATTCTCATGTAATCATCTGGTAGATCAGGCTTATCAATTCACAATTGCAGTAAAGATCACAGTACTCCTAAGGCTTTGTTTTGGCCAGGTACCCCTTTCTCGTGGCCGGATTTCCGTGTCAAGGAAAGGCCTTTCCTGTTTGGCTTACCGTGCTAACGCAGGGAAAGTGAACAACGGGCTCCTCTGCAGTGACCTTACAGTGAAACAAAAAACCACGTACAGAGAGCATGGCTTATGTCCTCTGAGGCCAAAACAAACTCTAGCGTGATGGGACAGACACCCAGCTAACAGACTAAACTAAACATGGCTTTGAAAATTTTTAATTTGGCTGTATCTGCCTGGGCTTATCAATCCGGTGTTTGTTCTGCTCTGAGTTTCGGTCTGAGACACCTCCAGGCAGATCTGTAATTACAGGCAAATTTTGCTATTCCTTAGCTTGCTTGTTTAGACCCTTACTAGACAGAGTGGAGACAAGTCTACTCCCTGAGACAGAGATGTTGAGATGGAGTTTCTTTGCCCTTAAATACTTTGATAGAAACACTTATTGTCAGGTAAGTTATAACCTCTGCTTTATTTAAAACTCCCGTGCTGTGACGGAGGTAACCTCTGGAGTTCAGGTCCATCACAGAAGGCGGCGGAGGTGCTGAGCTACAGCAGCGTGTTACACACAAGCATCAGGATTCAAGTTTTTCACTCCACATAGCACTGGGCAGAGGATCGCTGTTTTGTCTTTCTGGTGTCGCTAGGAATGCCAAGACAGGAGCTGGGGAGTGCCTTGTTGTTGTTGGGGTGAGGGAAAGCTGGATCTGGTATGACATACTCCACGCATGCAGAGCTATCTGGCGTGTCCTCCTCATCACTTGCAGAACAGGCTTCTGCAAAACAACCTTAAATGACACTGCTCCCCGCGCTGCTTGCATAATGGAAGATCTTGATGAACTGATTGCTGTGTTACTGAAAACAAGCTGTAATCTTATTAGCAAATTGTAGTAGTGACATCTGAGCTATTCTTGCTGGTGCTATAGAGACAGACCTTCAAGTGTGCCGTCCCATGGGTGCGAAGTCCTTAATGAAATGCCTTAATGCGAACATAAGTGGTGGTTGGCAGCAGTTCTGTATAAAATAGCCTGGGCTAGAGGCACTGTGACTTCTTGTAGGGGATGCTCTCAGTGAAACTACTAGGTACATGAGCAAATCCCCTATGGTTAGAGATATGCAAAGACCTATGTCAGCAGTGGCAGCCTGCTTCTAAGATCGCTTTAATTCTGCCTCTTCAGCTGCTTTGGTTTAGTTAAGCCAGGGAAAGTAAAGCATGGTAAGAGTATATCGGGTAAGTTACTGTTCATCGCTGTCACAGTAATTTGATAATTAGTCTGTCTTTACTTTTACGGTCTGGTGCAAGGAATTTGAACCAGCCATGTGCTTTTCATTTGCTCTGAAGAATAAACTTCAGTATTGCTCTTTTGCTGCTTGTTGTGGGGAGGAGGAGGGAATTGGTAGTCTGGTGTTTGTACTTCGTGTACAAAATTTGGAGGATTGTAGGAGTAACAAAACCAGGGTTTAAAGATTTGCGATAAAGCTTGCTTTTGATTCAGACCTTTGGTAGAAAAGTTGTGGAGCTTGTGTCCGCAAGGCATCTCCTGGATAAATTTGCTATCTGTGTTGGGAATGGAGTTTTGTGTAATCCTATGTGTCTGAATAAAATAGTTGATTATGAATATTTCGTCTAAAATTCTGATAACAAGTAGATTGACTTCTTTCTTACAAGGAATTGTTCTTATATTAACATTGATGTCTTTAAAAGACTGAGGTTTAAACTTCCAATAGTTTCAGTAAGCAAAATTATCTATATTTTATATAGATATAGCTACAGATATGTGACTTACTGCTTCAGGATTTTCTCCAGCTTTTCCAATACTCCTGTCTGTTGTTTCCGGGTGCCTTTACCCTACGACATGATTTTAAACAAGAAAATCTGTCATGTTATGAACTGTGGAGGGCTGACCTTGAGGTGATTCTTTCTCTTCAGAATTACCTACACAGTTCTTCGCTTGGGTTTAAGCTGCTTGCTCAGGATAGGAACTTGGAACCAAAGTGAAAAGGTGCTTTTTCCTGCGTGGACTTTTTTGTTTCTTTTTATCTTGTGCTTTTGTACCCGTCGATTGTTTTTGACCTTGAAGTAAATTGAAATCCGGCAAGATGTGCGTGTGTTGTGACGCTGACGTATTTTTGTTCTCTGACTTAGTGTCTTTATCTGTCAAAATACTGCAACCAGTTGATAGAATTATTTCTCACTTTTTTTTTTCCCCCCTCCTTTCAAAAGAGCTTGTGTTTCATGCTGGTGTTCTGATGTGCTATGATGCTGTGACTTGGTGCTGCTCCTAACTTGCTCTTGAGGTTAATTCAAACTCCTTCCATCCATTTCTTTGTTTCATGTGTGCCTTTGTCCTTGCCCCAGATATTTGGAAATGCCTTTGAAAACTAGGTGCTTGTGTGTGAAAGAACTGCCTTGTATAACTTAATTCTTCTGTTCTTGTTGCTTTTTTCTCATAGTTTTTCTGGAAACAGTATTAAAGGAATTCTATTTTCTTGGCTTACACTTGTCGCCTCCTGTTCTATTTGAAATGCTTGAGAATTCTTTATTCATCTGCTAGAGAGGTATTTCAGTGAGGGAACGATGTTGAGCAAGCAGTGAAGTAGTCTAGGCAGCTACAGATCCTTTGAGAAGCTCTCTGAGAGGAGTGATTCAAGCCTGGAATGAACAAATGCATAGCAACAGTGTTTATTTTATTTTGATATTCAAAAGGGCCAAGAATTGCATGAGTGTTTGCAGTGTATTTGCCGTGTGTTGACAGTATCTAGGAACAGATCAAAAACTGCTCTGAGACTTCATATTCTAGCCCAGGACCGGTGAGCCACCAACACTCAGTCAGTGCTATACAGGCATGCGAATCTTGCTCAGGGCTACCAGTGCTCTCTGCGGAGAGGATTTCTAGAAGAAATAATAAGAAAATGAACCATGTAAGGTCCATAGTCTAATTTCTCATAAGTCTGCTGTTAATATGTTAAGTCAGGGTTAGACTGAACGTGTTAGGGCCTGAGTCAGCTGAATGAATCTCGAGCCCCACTAAAACCGGCTCTGCTCTTAAACAAGAGAAGGTTGCATTAGGGTGGTCAGTCTTTCCACAGAGTCATTCCTTTATGGTTGTCCTTAACTAGATCTTTCTGCCAGTTTGCTTTTTGTTGGGTTAATTTTTAAAACTTCATAATCTTAAGCTTTTTGTTACATTGACAGTGCAACTGAATGAACTTGATTATTCCACCTACTCTTTGCCCAGCTGCAACTGAGCTATTAACATTTTAAGCCAACAATCTACACTTCTAATCTAAACTGTTGCTATGTTTATACGTCACAGATTCCCCTCAGTTGACTTGGGAATGCAGTGAGGAAGAACTCTCTGTTAGGTGCACTGAATCTAAAATTAACCTGCCACCTGGGTAGTTGGATTTGTAAAGCAGTGTGTTCAAGAAAAGAAGTATTTAGACCAGAAAATAAAACACTTTGTAAATTTAAAATTAAATTAGAAGACTCTGCTTTGGTGTTGTCCCGTGAGACAGGAACAACAGCGCTAGCTTAGGACTTGTAGAGCTGGGCTTTGGATCCTGTAACTGCTGTGTAGAGCTGCTATGTGACATTAGCATCCTGCACCGTGGTGACATAGGGCTTAGTGCATCAGTCCGTGAGGTTCTTGAGAAAAAAAGTTAGGATGGCTTTTGGGCTGTTTGCACGAGTAGTTCAAATATGGCTCTCCTATAGTAGGCTTATAGTGTGACTGGTGGTGGAGCTTTTTGGTGCAAGCACTACTAGATCACCTGTATTTCCAGCTGTGGAAGGAAGCAAAACAACTGTGGGTGGTACAGAAGCACAAGTCAGAGTGGGATAGGGGTACAGCAGTTCACTGTTGTCTGGCAAAACTATATCCTTGCACCAGTACTCTGTTGTCTTGACATGGACTGAAGGTGCTGGTAGATCAAAAATAGCTGCTGGCAAGGCTATAGCCTGAAACCTGGACTGAAGGATGTTGTGACCCTTCTCAGACGTGCTCCAGGAATATGCCTTAATGCCTTAGATAAGTATTAACTCCACGTGGTTGTAGTAGTATCTCGTGGACTAAAACTTGCTTTCAGGATCTGGTATCTGGGTAAGTCATGCAGAACACCTAAGTCAAGAGTCACCCTTTTGAAAGAGCTGAAGGCTGTATTTACGTTGGCTTAAAATTTTGGTTTTTTTCCAGGCAGGCCGGTGGCAGGTGTGGGGAAGGGATTGTCATAGCTGTGCGTGCCGCAGAGCACGTCTGCTGGGTGCAAGCTGCTGCTCGGGTCTAGGGGAGGTTCTGCTGGAGCTGCAAACGTGGATATAAGTGCAGTTTCGGTGTGAATCCACGGAGATTTCTGGGATGCTAGATGAGCCTGCTCTACACCAGGCTGAACCTGAAGGAAAAGTACATTTTAGAGCTGCTTTGAGCTGTATAACCTAGATCCCACAGTAGTATAGTGCAATAACTTAGGGCAAGGAGAGTAGCTGTGTGCCTGCTGAGGACCTTTAGTAGAGCAGTTAGGAGAGCTTGTAAGATGGTTCCTTAGCCCGTGTAGTGTTGTGCATTGGGAGACTGCTCTTTAGTGCAGGTTTGGCTGCCAGTGTTTCTGGCACTGATATGGCCAAAACCAAGTCCTTTGAGATAATCTAAAATCCTCCTTCTAGTTTCATGTTGCAAGTGATGATTTCTGTTGACTGGTGTGTAATGGAATTCAGGTGAGATATCATGGCAAGGTATTAAACAGCCTTTTTGATGCTAGCAAGGTGGCTTTGTTTAATCCTCTTATGAGAAGGTTGTCAGCAAATGTGAGGAAATTGAGAGGAGTACTAAAGATGAAGAGATGTGATCTAAATGGATCTAAATGTGATCTAAATGTGAGAGATGTGATCTAAATGTTTAGCTTCTAATGGGTAAAGATATAACTAAAAAGTTGAAAGGGGAAATAATGATTTGGGATGGTAGCTGTAGTAGAACTGAGAGAGATGGACATGAACTATGGCAGTTAAATAAATAAATAATTTTTAAAAAAATCTTAGATTGACTATTTAAGTGCTGTACCAGGCTATGAAGTGGCATCTCAACTGGAGGCCTGTTATTTGGATATCCAGGAGTAGGAAAGGCAGGGGGAAAGGTGGGGATGGGTACTGAACAAGCGGATCACCTCTGCCCTTGTCAGAGGTGGGCTGGGTGGCGTAATAGCTTTTCAATCTTTAACTTTTGTGTTCCTATAAAACAAACAAACAAAAACCTTCTTCTTGTTCTCAATGCCATTGCTGGCTCCAGATGTTCCTAGAATGATGGTTATTGCTTTAGTTCTGACCTTTAGAAGAGAAGGGCTGCCTATGTGTATGTTAGAGAAAAAAAAGGTATGAGCATAATGTGCATGCACGTGTGGAAATATAAGTGCAGAATATCCTACAACATACGCCTCTTAGTTGTTAGATCTTCAAATTTAGTCCTTTATGACTTGAAACGCTTCTTATAACAGAAGCAAGTTAGTGCCAGAATTGCTAATAATGGCTTTCTGGAATGAAAGGAACTAAAACTTTCCGGATATTTTGCCATCTATAACTTTCTAAGTCCTTCTAGAGTTAGGAGGCTAAATTGCACTTGGTGGTTGTTTTGTTGTCATGGTTTTCAAGGCTCAAGACTTGATCTGCTTTTTTTTTTTGTCATGAAACTAGAAAGCAATTCCAATCTGTGTTTGGTGGTAGTCGCTGTTCACAGGTGGTTTTCAAACCATCCAGAGTTAGCGTAGTGTGCAGTCTCTTTAATTTTGTATTCGTAAGTTGAATCATTGAGGTGTTTTCACAAGTAGGTTCCACTTATCCCTTTTTTTTAGGTCTTTGAAAAAGATATACAGCAGGGTTTAAATGGCTTGCAACCCCTTTGAAGTGAATTGAAATTCATTTTAGGAGAGGCATTATTTTATGAACTGATGAGAACCTCACAACTTTCTGCAGAGAGGTTGAAAGCCGAATGAGGCCAGTCTGGGACTTCGGCTGCCCATGAATTAATCAACGGGGTGGTAAGAAAATTCTGTATGTTTGGGTTTCCCAGGACACTTGTACTGTTTCACAGCTGAAAAATGTGCTCGGGGCAGGAAAAGAGGGCCTCAAACATCTGAGTTGTTGATTGCATGAGCTGAAGTGCAGGAGACGGAGCTGTGCCGGTTTTTGCATACAGAGGACAAGCCTACTGGGTTCAGTCTGCTGTGGCTGGGAGTTGTTGGACTTGCTGTGCGTGCCGGGTTATCAGAGCACATGTGCACCGAGCTTGAAACATCTTGGTTGTCTGGGAATGTGGAGAGTATCGGTGCAAGTTTGCAGGGGAGTCTTGGAAGCAAGTGTGGGAGTGGTAGGTGGTGTCTCGGAGGTCGCTGGAAGGACAGCATCGGAAAACCCGTGTTGATACCGTGTCCTCTCGCATGTTTGGACAGCAGTTTTTCCCCTACTCTAGGGGATTTGATCCCAACCTTGTCTGTTATTGCAAAACACTAACCAAAGGAAGTCTAGCACTTACCTCTGTTTGGCTTTTGTTGCAGTCATTAATCAATAAAGACGACTGTATTGTGAACGCGTATCTGAATACGTGTAGCTTAATCTCTCTCTCCTTATCTCTTCCTCTCTCAGTACCAGAAATTGCCCTTGCGAAATGAGCCAGCTTCCTCCGAAGAGTCCTTTGGCATCCCCGGTGTCAGAGGGCACGAATTCCAGGGTACAGTCTTTGGACGGCTTGTCAATGGACAGTTTTTGGCTGGAAGTAGAGAACATTAAACAGAGCGCTGAAGCCGAGCAAGAGGAATGCAGCCTTGCAGATGTCAAAACACAAGAGGGTAGGTTGCCAAAAATGTCGGGAGCGAGGGGAGGAAGATAAACATCTTAGAAAACTTGCTTATGCACCTGAATGATTTAGAAGCATGTTGAAATATGGTTAGAATATTACCAGTCAAATCAGACACACATATATATTTTTTTTTCATTGGGTGGTGGATAACACCCTGCAGAAGGGCAGTGCTGGCCTGGCCTGGTTTCAGCTTCTGAAACAAAGCTGACTCTAAAGGTCACTCGGGAGTGACCAGATTTTTTTCAAACAGCCCCTGCTGAGTGTGGGGGCTCTCACTCCCCGCGCGGGTGGCTGTATGGTAAACGTGCTGTGATAGCTGGGGATGTTCTGGAAGGCTTTTTTGTGTGAGACTTCATCATAGTGGCTTTTATGAGGGCTGCTTTTGTGGAAGGCAGACTTTTCCCCCTCTGATTCACTGTTCAAGAAACCATAGTAGACATTCAGAATGACTTAAGTCTTCTTATATACCTCCTGTTTTTTCTCTTTCTTTCTTTTGAAGACTGCTTCATGTGCATGGGCTGTTTCTAATGGGCTTTCTGTAGCGCTGATGTTACCCAGTATTTTGGAATAACTGGAACCTGGGCTGATTGCCTTTTGGCATGGGAGGTACAACATCCTGGGGTGCTGGAGGGATGATAAACTGTGATAAGCGCCCAGCGATCCCGCAGATCGGGATCACACATTTTCCAGGTCCATTTTGAAGAATGTGATTTAGTTGGCTGTACATCCTCTTGGGTGGTCGGGTTTGCAGCCCGTACAGCCTGCGGCTGTTGTGCTGACCTGATAGAAGGATCCATGTATGTAAATGGGGAAATGTTTGAGTGAAAGTCCCAGTGTGCTGCCGTGCTTGGGAAGGGTAAATAGCTGTCCTGGGTGCCTAGAGGTGGCTCTGGAGAGCAGGGTGGGAAGATCATCATCTGTGTCTGCCATAGGCAGGGCACAGTAAATATTAAGGTCTGCTGTTAGTGTCCCTGCATAAAGGATGTAAGTTTGTTTTTTAGAACTGGAAGAGATGCAAAAGTGAGTCAGAAAATGAGCGCACCAGGAAGGAGACTCTGGAAAAGAGGCCGTGCCATGAGATGAAAGGCTGTCTGGGATATCCGAAACACTGATACGCTAGAGGCAATTCGATTAGTGTGTTTAACACAAGGAAAAGTGTCTTTTAATGCTGTATATTAATCTAGCAGGCAAGAGCTGACTGCTTAATGGGCCACTGAAACCAGACAGACTTGAAATAATGCTCCGAGTAATGAAGCCTTCCCGGCAGGCTGGGGAAGGAGGTGCGGCAGGCTCAGCCTCCCGGTGCCTTCTGCAAGGGAGCTTAGTCAAATCGGTGTTGTGCTGGAAGCGTAAGCAGCGAGGGGAAACTTCAGGTGGTGTGGATGCAGGAAGCTGGACTTGACTGGTGCCTTTTAGCTTTCGAGTCTCTGCAATTTATGGTCGGAGCACCTCGAGGTGGCAAGGCAGCACAGAGGCTCCAGGGCTCCTCGGAGCCAAAGGCAGCATCGCTCTTTGCATAAAGCCCGAGAAGCTGCGCTTGGGCAGCGGCTATCAGCTCTGTCTGGAGACGGCATGGCTCAACCTGGCAAATAGCTGATCGTAATCGCAGTGCAGGGACAGCGGGCAGGCTACGTGTAGATAAGGCGTTGCAAAAATGCTGACCCAGTTGGAGAACGCTGGTCTCCCGTGCGAGCCTGTGTAAGGGGTGGTGTAATGGGAAGCTGCTTGTGACCTGGTGTTAGTGGGAGGCCAGCGTGTAACTGTGCAGAACAACTGGGTCAGCAGAAGTGATGGTACTTGTGGCCTCACTAACAGTTGAAGCGGGTAGGAAGTAGCTTTTTCCTGAAATATGGAGCAGCAATGTCCTTTCCTTGCTGTTTATCCAGCTTTCTCCAAGGTCTGACTGTA
Source organism: Fulmarus glacialis (assembly GCF_000690835.1). Taxonomy (NCBI): domain Eukaryota; kingdom Metazoa; phylum Chordata; class Aves; order Procellariiformes; family Procellariidae; genus Fulmarus; species Fulmarus glacialis. The sequence goes on along the minus strand of NW_009195078.1, from coordinate 15,941 downwards.
CAGCAGACTGATAACGTGTGCACGGTAGTGCCGCTAAAATATCTGCTAGCATCCTTATAGCATGCGATATGTCTGAGAAGCGTCTGCAAAGAGTGATTCTTTACCTTCAAAAACTATGTAGGAAGTTGTGCTTCATGTTTAGTCTGAAATTATAGGATGCTTAGCTGTCCTTTAGCTTTTTTTGAAATTAAATGCTTTATTATGAATGCTATTTTTGGCTAGCTTATGTTTCAAGTAGGTTTTTGGAACTAGTGTTCTCTAGTTGTGCAAATTTATTCCTAATTGTGTCCCCCCTGAAATGCTGCTTGTCTGGAACTCACAAGGCAAATCTTAGCAGCTTTCCAGGCTTAAACCTGTGGCTCAGCTTCTGTGGACCTCTCAGTTCTGACCTGTTTCTCTCCGATTTCTCCCTTCTCCCCATAAATAACCTGTTTTGCTGGTTTCCTTTTGCGTTACTGGCAAACATAACTGGGCCAAAAATATTAAAGAGAGGAATTAAAATCTGGTGCTTTGGCATCAGATGGGGCAGTAGGCTCACACGGATGTCCGATTTAGGGCCTGCTGTTTAGTATTGTGTATTAGATTAGTTTCCTGTTATGACTGGAATTAGGTTTTTTCAAAATTTGCAAGCAATACACTTAACTTCCTTTAGTTCCCAAAGACAAAATAAACCAGAAGTCTTTTGCTGTGCTGCTGTGAAACCACAGATGTAGGACAAATAGCTGTACAGCGGGGAGTGATGGACGGGACCACGAGTGCGCGGTAGCCCAGCGAGCAGTGCCGGGGGCTGCTCTTACCTGTTAGCTTCTCTAGAACCAGACACGGGCAATGACCAAAACTTAAAACCGTGTAGGAAAGCTAGCCAGTTTGCTAGAAGATTCGTTAAAGAAAATACTTGACTTCAAGTCCAACTCTATTTATTGTGATGTGATGCTGAAAAAAGTTCTGTTACATTACAGCGCCCAAGAACACAAAGAGCATGCTCTGAAGACTGGAAAGAGTTTTAATGGGGTCACGATATGTTTTTGCAAGTTGCATGAACACAGAAATTTCCCCAGAAAAATGAAATTATTTAATCTCTCAAGGAGACCTGCATGGCTTTTTTATTACTGATGGAGCAATAATAAAACTTTGCCTGAGCAGCTGTGGTAACTGAGGAGCTATCAGTTTGCATGGGAAAGAAAGAGTGGGAATGAACTCTTCTGTTTCAGTCAGTTCAGTTGTGATTTTTCTTTTTCCCAGCATAACCTTTGGTAGAGCTATGCTGGAGCTGTCTGCAGTGAATGAATGTAGTACGTAGGATTGAAAAATAAAGGCTTTGTGATGTTCGCTGTATTAAAGTTGAAGCCACCTGCTAAATTGCTTCTTTTATCCTTGGATTTCAAGTAGCTGCCTTGCTCAGGGCACTTTCTCACTTGCACAAAGGGTGCATCCCATAAGGAAAAAATTGTCTTCTGTGTTTGAAGTGCAACTCTATATATATTGAAGAATGAAGTGGAATTGAGTTGTTTGAGTAATGTTGCTGTACTGTCTCCAGGCTTCTCACACTTCATTCTGGAACTGGAATGGTCTCTAATTTTAGTGATGTTTTGAATAGGCACAGACATAAAGCGAATTCACAGAGCAAGAATAACGTTTTTGCTTTTGTTGAATGACTGTATGGATATCAATCCACTTAAAAAGGTAAAGAATAAGGATGGTGCATACAAATAGTTCTGAGTGTATATTAAATAAAATACATATGAATCTACCAGTGTCTGGATATTTTAGAAAAACAGTTGTTGATACATAGGCATGCATATAGATAAATAAAAATTAAAAGAAATAGCCAAGTAACTGGGAAGAGTACAAAAGCCAAATGTGCAGTGTTGTATGTTGTGACTTCCCACAGACCTTTTGTCCCTCCTCAAAGATGTCGGAGGATGGGGTGTGCCGCAGAGCGAGGCGGTGCCATTCATTCCGAGTTTGCTGTGCGCTATTGCCTGCGGCCAGAGTCCCCTTCGTGCAGGCAGCCCATTTAAAAGCAGATTTAAGCAAGCGCATCTGACTTTCCCCTCACGTCCTGTGAAAGCCCCCACTGGGTTCAGTTCCTGTTGCAATCCTTGTGCTAAATACCATGTAGAGTCACTCGTGCCCACCTTCTGCCCAGCTTCTGAGGGAGCATAGGTTCCTGGCAATGTCCATGCCTCCGTAATTTTTTCTTCTTTTTCCTCACCTAGGGTGAGGAGAAGGGAGTATGTGGGCAGTTGTAGCTGCCTAAAGTGCTGTCTCTCCTCTGATTTCACCCTGATGCCCAGCTGGGTACCTGAGAATAGGGCTAAGATTTTGAGAATAGCCGTGGCTTCCTATCAAAGATGCGGCTGCCTTCCAGTGTTGTCCCATTGCCGCCCCAGAAAGGGGATGGCTCAGGCTTCTGGTTTTCTGCCTCTGAAGTGTTTCAAGCACTCAGATTGCTGTTATCCTTTCTCTTCTCACTCGCCCTTCTCATCCCTTGCCTCGCAGAGGGAGAAGCTGAAGCCGAGTGGCTCCAGGACGCGGGTCTGTCCGACCTCCTCGGGGACCGTGCCTCGGAAAACGACAACATTGTGCTGCTCTCCACCCTGACCAAGACCCAGGCTGCTGCTGTGCAGCGGCGGTTGGATACCTACTCCCGCTCTCGGAGGAGGAAGAACAAGCATCCTGTGCGTGATGTCCGAGACATTTTTGGAGTGGTCAGCTCTGAGGTATGTTGATTGAGTAGGATCTCCTGAAAGACTTTGTTGCGTCGTGGTAGCTGACTTGGCTTTCTGGGTCTAGGGCTACTTTCATTTCCAAATAGATGACTTCATCTTTTGAGCTGAAATGAAGCTGAGATTGTAGAAATTCTGCAGCCAGGTTGCAGCTTGAGAAGTTGCTACAAAACCTGCAGATCCATAAGCTTCCTAGAGACTGCTGGAAGACTTCAGTGTAGTGCCTACAGCACTGCAGCCTCGTAGAGCACTGGTATCGTTTGGAGCCCTCTTGTGTTTTCTTTATTCCAGTGACTTGTTAAATCATTATTAACCAAAAAAAGAGAGAACTTCGTAAGTTCAGTTCTGATAAACTGATCTTGTACAGCTGGTAATTCTAGAGAAAGGATAGCCACTGCCCTTTTTTTGCTGGAGAATACATGACCATTAACTTTTCAGCTGCTTTCCTGCTGTGCTGCTCCTCTTTTGGTTGTGGCCACAAGGTGAAGCATCCTTATTTTCTCTAGGGGCTGCTGGAAAGTATCCCAATCAGGGCTCCGTGTGACTTTCTCTACTCAGTCAAGTATCTAGTCAGAAGGTATTGAGCTTAACCAAGATCTACCTTTTTCAGTCGCGTGGGACCCTTGCTGTCTACCAGAAGCATATACTCCTTTTCCTTAGCCTGAGCATCTTTGAAACATCTTTTACTATAATGAGATGAATTATACCCAAATAATCCCTTGAGTGCCTTAAGGGAATGGCACTAGCAGTCTGCAACGTCACTGGAAATTGCTGTGGTTGTGTTCTTTGTAGCTGCCCAGTGTTGAGGTGCAGATTGCTTCCTTACTGCAGGTGTTTGATTTGCTTT